>NW_021764935.1:0-728 GCF_005508785.2 Acyrthosiphon pisum
CTTATAAGTTATAACGCGTTATACATCAACAAAAAACCGTGGTAAAATCATAGATATATAATACTATACTTTAGAAGTTTAAAGTACCCACGAATAATATTATACAATCACAACAAAATAACTAAAAGAGTTATCCTAGGTTTTTAATATGTAATTTCGTCCAAATTTGTACTTAAAATGACTATAAAAATAAATTTTTTAAATGTATATTTTAGATTTTTTGGTAACAGAATTAATTACTTACGTGGAATCTTGTTTTAAATTTTTAATTCTTAGATACAAAAATTAAACATTTTATAAATTTTTAAGTACAAAATAATTTTTCAAATTAAAATTTGATAAATTTTGTCAAAATTTGATCTTTAAATGCTTATAAAAAAAAATTGTGCCTATGTATTTTTAATATTTTTCAACTGATATTGTAACAATATATCAGGAGCTTTGTATTAAATTTATACACTTTTTGGCCCAACAGATAAAACTTTATTGATATTTATAGAAAAAAAAACTAAAAAAATTGAAAACTGAAAATGTCCGTAAACCGCTCAAAAAGAGTCAAAATATTTTCAAAATTGTATGGTGTATAGGAAATGCTTATATAAACATTCAATAAAAATTTCATGTATCTGCAGTTATTCGTTTTTGAATTAGAACAAATAAGAATCGCTACATGAGAAATCGAGTAATATCCAATGTTGTAAAATTAGAATTTCAACGATCATAAAATT
>NW_021764936.1:0-911 GCF_005508785.2 Acyrthosiphon pisum
GAAGCGAAACTCGATCAGCTGATTGAGGTCTCGTTTACCTATGAACTGAAGTCTAAACTTCGAAAAACATGGAAACATTTACCGCACCAATATGATGTTGGACCCAAAGTCACCCATATTATGTAAACGTTTGCCAGAACTTAGGTGGGATCGGCTTGTTTACCATTCCTCACGAACTAAGATGTTATACAGGACTGAAAACGAATATTGATACGAGTACACCTTAATATTATGATTGTGCGGGGGACGAGGGAATTTCGGTTCTAATCAACACTAGCGCTCAACTCTTGGCTGGCGGCCATTATACGAGTTAATAGTTATTATTATTTATTTAATTATTTTGATTTTTAATATTTCTCAGTTATGCATTTAAACCAGAAAGTTTTGAAAAATAGATTCGTTAAGGTCAAACAATTATCATGGCAACTGGCAAGTAGCAACCCAAACATAATATAATAAAAAAATATATAATATATTAGGTGTAACGTGTAAAAAAATAATTAAATATTTGAGCAGTTCTTTTTTATATTTTTGATTTTTTTGAATGTAGGACGTAGGTATCATGATTTCAAAATATTATTATAGAATATCGATATTTACTATATAATTTGTAATAATTTATTGTATAATCATATTTAGTTGGTAACATAATATCATGGAAATAAGACATAGGTACATATTATATAGGTAGCATTTATGAAATAAAAAATAGGTAGAACCTATTACCTATAATTTATAAAGTACCTATTATAGTATTATGTAGTAATAAGTTTTGATAATTTTTTTTTTTTTGTATTTTCTTTTAGATTCTGAACGAAGTGATGAATGTATTGATTTTACAATGATGTGTGTTTTTTTTTTTTTTTTTTTTTTTCCTTTGGGGCCGAACAACACCTTTGGAACCAAAAAAA
>NW_021764937.1:0-853 GCF_005508785.2 Acyrthosiphon pisum
GAACCTTGTACCAAATTTTAAAAACTTAGTTATAAAAGAAAAAATTTTTACGATTTTTCAACCACTAAATTACTTGCAAATTTTCGCAATTTTGACATATTTCGTATAAATTTGAACTTTAAATGCTTATAAATAAAAATTGTGACAATGTATTCCTTTTATTTTGCAACTGCTATTGTAAAAATATGTTAGGAGCCTTGTATTAAATTTCTAAATCTTAGAATTAAAAAGAAAAACTTTTATGAATTTCTGTCTAAGATAATTTGATCATTGCCGTAATTTTTACGTATTTAGTCAAAATTTGAACTTTAAATGCTTATAAAAAAAAAATCGTGACTATATATTTCTTTTATTTTTCAATTGCTATTGTAAAAATATATTATGAGCCTTGTATTAAATTTTGAAATCTTAGATATAAAAGGAAAATTTTTTATGAATTTCTAGCATAAAATAATTTACGAATTTTCGTGATTTTTACATAATATGTTGTCAAAATTTGAACTTTAAATGCTTATAAATAAAAATTGTGACAATGTATTCCTTTTATTTTGCAACTGCTATTGTAAAAATATGTTAGGAGCCTTGTATTAAATTTCCAAATCTTAGAATTAAAAAGAAAAACTTTTATGAATTTCTGTTTAAGATTATTTGAACATTGCCGTAATTTTTACGTATTTAGTCAAAATTTGAACTTTAAATGCTTATAAAAAAAAATTGTGCCTATGTATTTTTATAATTTTTGAATGGGAGTTAGAACAACATATGTGGACCCTTCTATTAAATTTTCAAGTATTTTGTCCCAGCTAATTTTTTTTTATCAACATTTTATAAAAAAAAAAATCAAAAAAATCGA
>NW_021764938.1:0-837 GCF_005508785.2 Acyrthosiphon pisum
CAGATTATTAAGGTTGTAACTTGTAGGTACAACAATGAATCGGCGTATAACAGAAGCACTAAGTATATTATTATTATTATTCATTGATGGCATTTTTACAAATTAAATACAAAATTCTAATGTAAATAACTTCTTTAATTATCAACCCATAATTATGAATGATACGTCAAAATTCGTTAAAAAAAAAATCCTATACGAATCATATTTCAAAAATATAGGTTCCCATTTGAATTTTAAAAGTTACCCCTAAAATCTCCCCTTTTTAATTAATAAAAAAAATAATTAATATCAAATTAGTTTAGAGTATATGATTCAAAGAGGTTTTCACATAGGTCATTTTTTTCTAATTTAAGTAGATCATGCTGAAATCTGCTGTCACATGAAATTTGGAACACCCTGTATATAGTATAAATATTTCTCTATGTTATCGGTGAGACGAATGTGTGAATGCAAATAAATGTATCTAAATTTTAAAGTGTATATTTTGAAAATAAAATTCTTTACAAGTCGGTGTGAGTGTGTGTGATGTATATATCTTTATGTAATACCTATGTAGGCATATGATGGGTATGCGTACTGCGTTTAGTATATATGTACCTATGTATGTGTGTGTGTAGTAAATATATATGTATATATAAGTTTAGAATGAAAAACTGATGTGTACTTTATGGTATTGTGTGTTTGAATGTATATTACGGTTTGTAAATGTATGATATTCATAAATATAAATATATGTATCGTATTCTAATGAAGTGTTTTATTGATATATAAATATATATGTAAATTGTATAATATTTTTAGGACTGAGGAATGTGTATGTACTTATATTCGTATATG
>NW_021764939.1:0-1113 GCF_005508785.2 Acyrthosiphon pisum
CAGAGCGACATCCACTTACCCACCTTTTTTATTTGAGGTTTAAAACATTATTGTTGTATGCTGACTGTCAACGATCCAAAAGATAATGATTTGAAATAAAATTGAAGTCAATTTCATCAGTGAATGAAATAATTGTGTATTTTCAAAAATTATAAAGTGTACAAAAGTCATATGTGTGTGTATGTGGATAAGTGATGTGAAGGTGCTCTAGACTCTTTTATTTAATAGGTAGATACTTAGATCATATTTTGTATAATATTGTAAAATGTCACGACTCACGGCTATTAAGAGTAGTTTAAGTCTAAATGTCTAATCATTGTGAATATACTATGCATTCACAGAGCTATGGATCTCAACAATATGTATGATGTTGAGTTGGTTTATGAGTTTGAAACTTAAGAGTTAAAAGCCAATGTTTAAATTTGTAGAGATGTGAGTGCTGTAAATTTACCAGGTAAATTTTTACCGGCAAAAAAATTTACCGTAAATTTTACCAATTTTATTTTACCCGTAAATTATTTTTTACAAAAAAAAAATGTTGTGTGGCCCCTCTAATCAAATGAAATCAAAAACGCCTAGTCTGAATCGCAAAGAAATATCTTTTTTATCAACTTCTACTGTGATATTATCATTTGTAATATTGATATAGGTACTTGTTATTGTTTATATAGTTTGTTATAGGCAATAGTTTCAATATTCTGCCACCACTATTATATATTAGAACATTAAATATCAGTAGGTAATTAGGAAACATTTTATACAGGCAGATCGCAGATACCAAGAAGGACGATACTGTGATATTAATAATATACAATTGTTAATACAAAAGTTAGGTCTAAATATAAATATTTTGACTTAAAAAGAAATAAAGATTATGTGAATTTCGATAGTTTAGTTTAATTTAATATGAATACTCAAATATTCATATTTTATAAAATGTACTAATTACTAATGTCTAATAAAGAACAATAGATAATTTAGATACATTTTTTAAATTTTTTTTTGATTATTGTTATTATAATTGGAAAGAACTAGATTTAACAAGTAGGTATACACATAAGTACCTAATACATATCGTATTATCTAATGTCTTAGGTATAGTAAATAATAACA
>NW_021764940.1:0-964 GCF_005508785.2 Acyrthosiphon pisum
AAATACTAAATTATTTTTACCCAGAAATAATAACTGTCAATTGTTTTAGCCTACCGGCCCAATTTTAGGCAGCCCAACGAAATTTTTTCGGTAGCTTGCCTGATCAAACCGGGTCTGGGTATAGAACAGGGAAAGATTAATTCGATAGAATCGATAAAATCGATAAAATCGAACAAAAACAGAAAAAAAACGTTCTCATAGATTGCAGTTACAGTAGCTGGTCTCTTCTACAAACAAAACAAACAAACATACAATGTATACGTGCAACGACACGCGTAATATCGCCTCGATTGCAACAGCTGTGGATTTAGAATTTAAGCCGACACGCACAAGTGCACAACATTCGTTCGGATTTATCCGTAGATCACGTGGCGTTCATCAGTCGACATAAACAAAATAAATAATAATTGCATGACAAAGCGCTCGCGGGCCTCCGTCGTATTTTCTGTTTGTTTTAACGCGACAATCGTTTGACAACTTACAGCGACGCAAAACACGAACCGCTACGGGACGAATGTTCGCAAAACGGCTGCAGTCGCCAAGTTGCAACTCGCAACGCTACACCGCAGCGGTGGCGGTTTACGATTGTTTTTTTTCACCGAGTTATCGAATCGATTGTCACGCACAGCTATCGCGTACCGTGGACAACATTAATATCGTGCGCGCTAAAAAGGCCGTCGCCGGTAGAGCCGCTTGAGCGACGATCTGGTTAGCCAGACGCGTTGTAGGTAGTGCCCCAACGTCGTCGTTCGTGGCCACGTGTGCTAATACCAAAATATTGGTGCGTTTTGAATCGTTTGAAAAAGTTGAGTAGTTACCATATTATTGAAAGCGTTCAAATCCATATGGTAGTTCGCTGTTGGCAACTCGTGTATTTGGTTTAGTGTGCTATACGATTGAAAGTTTAACGATTTTTTTTTACCAACTCACGAAAGTTCACTTTTTGACTCATCTGTTCGATAAA
>NW_021764941.1:0-1238 GCF_005508785.2 Acyrthosiphon pisum
TTATTTAAAAAAAAAATAATGTGGCACCACTCAATTCGATATTTTTAGTTTGATAAAAATATAATCGGAATAGGTACTTCGAAGAGAGATTGAAAATCATTCTAATTAACAATAATAATTTTTAGTCGAGTTCTATGATATTGGTATTTATAAATTATATAATTTAACCAGGGGAGGGGGGATTGGCGATATCTACATGCAGAGATCTGAAATAGTACCTAATATTTTATTTATTTTACTCGGTAAAAACTTGAAAGTATAAAACGATAGTATAGTTTATTTTAATACTATAATGTCGACTATCATAATTTTATTTTATAATATTATTTGTACGCCTTATGTTTTGTCAATCGGTCATATTGTTCTCACTTCTGACCGACTTAGGTGCATAATATGTGCACCCATTAGTAATTACTAGGGATCAACATTTCCGAAAAAAAAGGTTTTCAGAAAAAAACCCGGGTTTTTCCCGTTTTTTTGGAAAAATTGGTTTCATTTAAAATTTCCGGAAAAATAGTTTTGACGAAAAAAACTGGTTTTTTTTCCTGAAAAATTGAAAAAATGGTTTTTTTTCTAAAGAACTTAAAAAGTAATGTATATAGTAGAAACAATCTAATAAATAATGATAGTTGATAATCATATTACATACATATTATATATACCACACCTAAGTTAAAGTCTGTAGTGGATAAATCTAGAGGATTCTATACTTGATTTATAAATAATTATAATTTGTAATATTAACTACAAAAGTACTAACTATTAAGTATTTACTAATTACCTAGTTATTTCTTATTATTTCTTAATATTATTTTATATTTAAATATATATTTAATATATTTTAATATTTTATTACCAACTCACTAATTTTGATAATATACAAACTATCAAATAGTTACTATTCATCACTCACCATTCACCAGTCACTGTAATATAATTTATAAACCTATCAGCCAGTTACTATAATACCTTATTAGTTATTAGTTATTACAAACATAAATAGACATTAAGTATACAATTTTTAACATTTAAAAATACAGGTGATTTATTTTCGGGGAAATACACTCTCCCACATAAATACCAATTTAATATGGAACTACGTTATTTTTAGAACAAATATTGAAATATCCGCATTAACATTTTGAAATTTTAATACAATAATACATTGATAACCGTATTGGCAAATGTGAAATGACATTGACTGGTTTCCTTATCTATTTTTTAAAACGGTTTTTTTA
>NW_021764942.1:0-3617 GCF_005508785.2 Acyrthosiphon pisum
CTTAAAAATTTACGTCACAGCTAATCTAACCTAACGGAAATTTCATACTTGTAAAATACCTATGTAATAAAACATTTTAATATTAATAGGTACATAAAAAAGAAATTATTGTTTAATTTAATAATATAATATAATGCATGTTATAAAATAATTTTATTATAATTTATAATACAAAGTCTAATTTTCTGTTTTTCATATAAGAAAATCGTTCAATAATGTCATCCACTGGTATATTTATCTCTTGACAAATGTGCAATAGTTCAAGCCCGCATAAGCGATCCTGGCCCATTTTTGAACGTAGCCATGTTTTTAGTCTACAGCACAAGCATAAAATAAAGCAAATAATAAATATAAATAACTAAAAAGCAGACAGCAGTAGGTAGGTACTAGGTGTATAGGTACCTAGATGAACCTTTTATTGGTTAAATTGAACCTAACCTAACCTTTTATGAACCCGTGATAGAGTAATTACTCGTTGATGTTCGAACCGCCAAAACAAAATTATAACACCTGATTTGACTATAGATAACAAAAATATTTTAAAATCTAGGGATTGATTATAAATTGATAATATAATAATTTATTCCAATATCTACTTTAGAACTTCAAGTTATGACAAATAATAATATTATATACGTTTAATAAATGTATCCATACAAATCTTCACTGAATCTTTACGGCAATGACACAATGAAGCTTTTTTGCCATACTCCACCCAACGTGGAGATGCAAAATTTATAGCTTCGGCTATATTGTAGCCAACATTGAAGCCACTATGATATCCAAAGGGGAACGTTATCACGAACTCACCTTTCTCCTGTGTGATCTATAACAAAAAATAATATTGATCATAAAAAATCCCAATTACCTACTTATAAAAAAGTTTATAATTATTAATTCTTAATTATTTACTTTATTATAGGGTATAGCATTTTGTTTCAAAATATTAGGAGATATCATAGTCGCTTTATGTCTGAGAAAAGCAGGGCATTTTTCCGCTTCAGTTGGAAAAAAACGATTAGCCAATCTTTCAAAGGCGTGGCCATTTTCTGGAGGTATTGAATACCTTGAGTAAAATAAAATATATAATATATAATTACAAACAATAATAATAAAATGTGAGTATAATCTTACCATATTTTTGGATATCCTTCATGTAAATAGTTAATACTATACAAGTCCATGTCTTCCGTGTGCCAAGCAAACAAGGACTTCCACATACCGAAATATAAGTATGCTGTATTTACACCTTCAATTATATTACCATAATCTTCATTTACATAATCTAATATCGTGCCCAATTTGTTAATATTCCAAACCTTAATTTAATTAAAAACAATATTTACTTAATTTACATATACATTTGAAAACAAATAAATTATAATGTATAAATGTAATACTTACATCAACATCTTTGTCCGTAATAGAGCCAGATACATCTGCACCATACAATGGGGGGTTGTACACAATGTTTTGCCAAAACTTTCTTTCGAGCTGGTCATAATCCAAATGGTCAGGTGTCTTAAATTCATCAGATTCTGCTATTATTTTATAATCGGATACGGTCATAGGTTTCTTTTCTTTATGAAGTAGTTGAAAAAGTCCTTGTTTACCTAGTGCAACCTAAATCAAAATAATAATTTAAGGACTTGGTTTATTAAAAACTGAGTACTTGAACGTAGTACTTGACTGATTGGAGCTGGAATTTTCAAATTCATAACATCATCTGCATCATAACCCTTCTTTCTTGCTATCCATTCGGGTGGTGGGATGACCTACAAGATTAATATTTCATATTTAGAAGAAAAATAATGTAGAATTGTAACAGTAAAATCTGAAATCGATATTAAAATGCAACAGTTTAATAATTTATTACTTTCGCCAATCCAGCCCTGTGAGCACCTTTTTTCTCCATCACCTCAACATAGTTACTGAAATTTTGGAATTCTGTCCAAGTTGGTCTGAAAACCATGATTCTATTTGAATCTTTAGCGGCACACATCTTATCTAAAATCATATATAAATAATTATTAATATCAATGTTTTAAGTAGGTACAACTAAATTTGAATTTATAAATCTTATTACAATAACCACATTTTGAATCCAAAATGTTTTAATGATTGCAATGAATATATAGTTGTTTTGAATATCTGATGCTAAATACTAATAGTACTTATGATACTAATAAAACATCTTGTTTTATTTCATTTTTTAAAAAAAACACTTAAAACATAATTTCTTACATAATTACCTTTAATAGGTTTATGACTAAATTTATTATCAATTGATGAAAACCAGAAAATTTTTGTGAGGTATCTGTATATAAATCAATAGAAGATTGAAAGAAATCTGTGGGGCCCGGTACCAGTTTTCCAAAATTCTATAAAATTTAAAAATTTAAAAATTGGTAAATTTTATATTTTAGTTGTCACCTTAACATAATACTAAAAAAAAAAGACTTCACAGGAATTATTCTCAGGCCTTGTGGAATTGTTAGATTTTGATAACTATTTTTTTATCTGAAATAAGAAGACTTCCTACATGCCTCATCAAACTCCCATTTTATTTCAAATAGGATACAGACAACATAGAAGGTAAAAACTAAAAGGGTGTAAACGCCACTTTTTTCAAAATCGATGTTTTTGCATATTGTTGCAAACAGCATTACTATCATAGACCTTGTACTAATAGACGGAACATCCAGGCGGGATGTGGGTGGGTGGTGCGGTTTGCGTTACAGTGATATATATATTATATACAGTAATATACAGAGTATTGTATCATCTAGTGCGCATGTGCGGTGTACGTTGTACTACCTTGATCAGTGCCGTCACGCTTGGACGCCGGAACTACAACCACGTCCCGTCTATTAGTATAAGGTCTATGAAAAAAATGTTATATATTAAAAATATTATCTGTGGAGATATTGATATTGATATTATGAAAAATTCAAAAATTAGTAATGAGTAACTAAATATTATGGCTTTTAATGGATTCTTACTACGTATAAATAATTATACTAGAGTAACTAGCTATTCTCAAACTTTTTTTCTAGACGTGCAAAAAGCCTTTGATTGCGTAAATCATGAGTTATTGCTAAAAAAAAGCTCGATTATTCAGGTATTTGTGGAGTTGCTAATAACCTATTAAAATCTTTCTTAAGTGAAAGAACTCAAATAGTTCAAGTAAATGATTGTACTAGTAAAGCTAGGGGCATAACTTGTGGAGTTCCGCAGGGAACAGTCCTAGGCCCACTGTTGTTTATCTTTTTTATAAACGATTTCTTGAATATAAATATAAATAGTAATAAAGAGTTCATAAGTTTTGCTGATGATACGCCTATATTAATATCTGAACCAACACTCGACAGCTATACCATGAAGCAAATAATATTTTCAATAAAGTATATGCTTGGTTCTGTAAGAATAAATTGATGTTAAATTTACTAAAATCTAAATTTATTTGTTTTAATTTATCTTTTAATAATGTTTTACATGGACATAATTTGATTGTACATTCTCTAAAATGTAATCCTATTTTAAATAGATATGATCCAAAATGTGTAAAACTTGAAAAAGTCTATGAGTTAAAATATCT
The DNA here is from genome assembly GCF_005508785.2 of Acyrthosiphon pisum. Classification (NCBI taxonomy): domain Eukaryota; kingdom Metazoa; phylum Arthropoda; class Insecta; order Hemiptera; family Aphididae; genus Acyrthosiphon; species Acyrthosiphon pisum. The sequence continues at coordinate 3,599 of NW_021764942.1, forward strand.
TGGTTTATAATAGATTATA
>NW_021764942.1:5951-7652 GCF_005508785.2 Acyrthosiphon pisum
AATAATTTTATAGAATTTCATTGGACTTGGGAAAATTCTATTTTTCATTATAATCCTCAATGGAAATACTATGATGAAAATGTTGTTAATATTGGCTTAATGAGTAATATAATATGTAAACATTGTCATAGTACGAAATTTATCGGTAAATATTTTCATTTAATTTTATGTTTTATCTTTATACCGTTATGTGCTTAGGAGAGAGTAAAGGCATGTGTTGTTCTAATGGAAAAGTGAGATTAGATCCTATTCAATCTACACCATTTCCATTAAATACATTACTTCAGAGTGAAACAAATGATTCTAAAAACTTTATGGACAAAATATGTCAATATAACTCCATATTTTTTAAGATATCTTTTAGTGCTACTAAGATAGAATGAGACAATTTTATGCCTACATTTAAAATTAGAGGCATTATTTATCATTGCATTGGATCATTATTGGCTATAGGCGAAGATGAACCTCAATTTATGCAAATATGTATTTCACAGGTAAGGTAATTGTACTCTTATTATTTACCTAACGGTTAATACACTGTATGAATTGTACACAAAACAGGTCAAGATGAAAATGTAGAAGCTGAAACCCGGATGTGTCATCAACCAAGTGTTAGACAACATATTGTATTACAGCTCCAGAATATGACGCATCAAATAAATTGTTCTGTATTAGAATTTAAAGCAGCTATTCAAAATATGCCATCAAATGACTATAAAATTGTTATCAATGCTAATAAAACACCTACAGGTATTACTATTTTTTTTATAATATTATGTTATTTAATAAAAAAAGTTATTACTAAGGTCAAAATCCTGGACGTTTTAACGCTCCTACTGTTAATGAAATGGCGGTAGTCATAGTTGGGCAAGAACATAGCAGAAGAGATATTGTTATAGAACGACAAAATGGGACTCTACAAAGAATTAGTGAAACCCCATACATCTTATGATGCGCTGCATTACCCATTAATTTTTGTGAGTGGTGAAGATGGTTATGCCATCAATATTGCTTCTTTTTATGTAAGGTCAAATGATTATCATACCATTAAAACAGTGTCTGCCCAAGAATTTTATTCTTATAGGCTTATGATATGGCATGAATCTTATAACCATATAATATTGTTGGTATTGAACAAGTTAATTACATTATTTAATAAACCTATGTGATTAACCTATTTAATTTTTATTCTATTATGACTTGATGAGTAGATATTAAATTTAATCAATTCATTAGTTCTTATAGTACCTATATATGTATTTATTTATTTTGTTCAAAAAGGAAGATAATGTTTACAATATTAAAAAAAGGTGGGTAAGTGTATGTCGCTCTGCTGTACAGTAAGTTACAAGTGGGTCACTGTATAATGGATAGTATTAAATTTGAATTCAATTATATAATATCACTGGATAAGAAAAACGATTCTGAGTGGAGACAGTTTGTCAGTCTAGGTATTAGACATACCTATTATAGGTATACTAATCTATAGTATTAAAAAAAAATTGACCTATAATAGGTTTTAATAATAAATTCCAAATTAATCATATCACAATATCAATCAGGTAACGCGTTATACATCAACAACAAACCGTGGTACTATCATAGATATATAATAGTATACTTTAGAAGTTTCAAGTACCCACAAATAATATTATACAATCATTACAATCACAACAAAATAACTAAAATAGTTATTCCAGG
>NW_021764943.1:0-910 GCF_005508785.2 Acyrthosiphon pisum
ATCTCTTATATTATAAAACACGGTTAGTCGCCGTTTTTTTCCGACAGGCGCGACGCAGCAAATAGGGAACCGCCAATGAAAAAATTCCGTCGCCGCGGCCGCGTTATCGCCGATTTTCTTATCATTCCGCAGATTTTTGAGATTTTCGAAAATTTCCCCTTTTCACACGATTTCGACGACTTTCGAGCCTTTTTCGTCACCTTTTGTGCTCGATTCGCGTAGCTCGCGATCTCTCGAAGCCGTCGGTGTGCGGTTTATATTCGTGCGCCGTCCGTAACGGTCGCAATGTCGATCGCAAAATACGCTCCCGGCCGGAGTTTTTTGCCGATTTTTTTCGTTTTCTCCGACCGATTCGTCTTTCCGCACGCCGTCCGTGCCCGAATCGTGTAGCCGACGTCTTTTCGAAGCCGTCTATATGCGCTTTTCCTTCGAAATCGGTTCGTTCGCCTCACAATCGCGTTTCGAAATGACGCCGGCGACCGACCCACCGTAAGCGTATACCTTTGTTGCGTCCCGGTTAATAATTGATTAATTGGCGAATATTATACATATTTCCCTTCCCACTTTTACAGACTGAGGACTGTCATTTGTATAAATGGTGTGGTTAAAAATATGGTATGTTCAAAGTTTGTAATCGTATATTATAAATTATTTATTATTGTTTTAAAATTTAATGTTGATTTTGTAAAATGATGAGGTTAAAAATTATAGTTGTATGTATATATATCATTTATGTATTGGTAAATTTATGTTTGCCAATTTTTGAACGAAGTCAAGACATGTTATATTTTTGTTTTCAAATTCAGTCATAGTTTTTTTTAATAAATTCTTTTTTTTCTACATCCTCTCTTCGTTTGTTTCCTAAATTTGAACTTTGTATTTTAATATAAATGTCAGTTTGAACATTTTT
>NW_021764944.1:0-960 GCF_005508785.2 Acyrthosiphon pisum
GTCGTAATATGCTTATAGTCATAGGTAATAGTCTTCATTTACTATGCCTCTCTGACATCAGAGAGTGGCTGTGAAAATATATAATTTGCTTCTTTAGTCAGTTTTGGTGTTTTTAAAATTGCAATAATATGTATTATATCAACATCAAATACATCATCGTCTTGAATTTTAAAGGTTTGTTTCATGTCATCTAATGATTTAAGACCATTGAGTGTATAAACATCATTCACAATATTCTTGATAACAGCTGCATATACATAAATGGTCTTTTTTCGTTTTCCTAACTGAACGTTCACTAACACAAAATTACCAATACTTAAGTTATCTTTGGTCGGTGTTTGATAATCTGGAACCACATCTTCATTTTCTAGCTCATGTTCAGAATCTGTGTCTAAATATGGTATAATTGCATTTGGTGAATCATCATCACTATCTGCATTATTTAAAATAGCCGAAGTCACACTCTGCCCGGGAGCAATATTAATTTTTTTTCTTTTTCTGTTTTTATCCGTTTTTTCAAATCTTTTATCTTTTAAATAATTAACAACAATATCATTAATATTAGGGTCATCTTCTTTGGGTAATTTTTGTAAAATAGCATTCCGATCTAATGGAAAAATTCCAGTGGCACGAAATGCAGATTTTAAATTGTTCGATATGCTATTATATATTTTTATTATATATTTTAAGACTAATTGTAATACAAGCAAACTGTGTATGTTTACCTCAAATCCATTAAAGTTAAAGGGAATCCCCAATCACCACATTTTGATACAGCAGCTATCATATTTTTTTCATCCTCATCACTAAATATTGTCTGTCCTCCAGGTTTTTTGCCATGTTTTCCATTAAAACGATTGTGTAATGTGCCATAACGAATGTTATACATTTTACTCGCTCTTAAAATTGAAAGTTCCCCATCAGCAACTTTTTGAAGAGCTTCTTCCACAACTTCATCTC
>NW_021764945.1:0-830 GCF_005508785.2 Acyrthosiphon pisum
GAGATTTCTTTCTGGCCGCGGAACCTGCCAGGTGTAATGCATCTGGTATGTCGTGGTACAAGTATTGTCGAGCATCCGCGTTGGTCGCGTTGAGCGCGAAGAACTGCGTGAGTTTCGTGTGACGTACAGCTTGGTTCTGTAGCCGTTCTTCTTCTTGGCCCGGCGCAAAGTACACGTTCTGACGACCCTCCAGGTGAACAGGAAGCCTGACGACCACGTGACTTTTGCCGTGCAAATTGTACGAAAACAATCGCCAGATGGCTTCTGGCGGGCTGACGTATCTCGAGTTGACGTACCTAAAAAGTAATATTCAAAATATGACTAACAATACATTGACTGGCTCATCAATATAAGATGATACCGTTTGGTTAGGTTTATTATTATTTATTATAATTATTCAAGTGAATTTAATTTATTTTTTGTTCTGTTGACGCATAGTATAATATATTACAATGTTTAATAATTTTAATTTATTTCGAAGTGAAGCGAATAGAAACATTTAACCATACTAAGAACTAATTTTTGAAAATTGTACGAAGACTTACAGTTCTTTACTTTGACTGTTAGTGAACAGATACACCATCGGTGTGTCATTATTAGTTTGGCATACTGCAATAAATGTGACTGATATATTATGATATGTTGTGACAAACAAATGTTGCAGTAGCACAGGTAAAACAAAAACGGCTTGAGTAGGTAAATATTAGTAAACTTATATTACAATTTAAATAATTTACAGAGTTGGAATTAGTATATTTTGTACTTTGAAAATATAAAATTATAAAATTCAAATAAACATTTTACATTTTAATTATAATATTCCATTGAGC
>NW_021764946.1:0-795 GCF_005508785.2 Acyrthosiphon pisum
TATCATGCACTTCTTGTCTATTTTTGGGTAATTTTGGACGTATTAAAGCTCGAGCTTGAAGCATATTATGTTTGATGTATTTAACATCTTGCGTTGTAATTGAATTTGTTGAATTTTCCCTTAAGTACGGATGCAACAATTTAGAAGGGCGTTCACATATACTTTCGATGGCTTTTCTTTTCAGTCCGTTTCTAATAATTTGGCGTTCAAGTTTGTTTTCTTCTGGATTGTGGCTATGATTAAGATTGGACGATTCCCATACAACATTTTCGTTTTTAAAAATTCTTAAATAAGCTATGCATCCTCGTTTAGTACATTTGAATCGTTTAAATTCATTTTGGAGAAGCTTACGATAGCTAAATTTAAACTTATTTACTATAAAAATTAATTCTCCCTTTTCACTAAACATTTTTTCGATCGAATTCATTTTATATTAAATATATGTAGGTACGCAATGTGACAAATTGCAATGAACTGCGAGTGATCGAGACGAACTGCGGTTATTGCGACGGATTGCGACGAACTAATGATATATGATATAATTATGACCATTTATAATGCGTTATCGGATTAACGATTAGATAATTGCAAACAGTATATCCGGCCCTGTGTCGCTAAAAATATTAAAGTCGCGTACTTTTCCAACTTTTATATTATGAGAACCACTTGTTGAAAATTATATTGGGAGCCAATTCAATGTTCGATGACGTACTTTACCTAATATTGGGAGCCAATTCAATGGTCACCTGAAAAACAGTATACACTATAGGTATACATCATTTATAAAATATTTAA
>NW_021764947.1:0-845 GCF_005508785.2 Acyrthosiphon pisum
ACTTAGGATTTCTAAGTCGAGCGGCTGGGGTCGCCGCGCAGGGCAAACAAACGTCGCGGAGTGGTGCCCGCAGACTACAAAACTTCCAACCAAGCACGGCGGCAGATGGACCCGGATACCCGGCGATGAAGCCGACAGTAGTAGTAATTTGGCAGTTCTGAGTCACTTTTTACGGGGAGATGAAAAAAGTTCAAGGGGTAAAGTTCCCCTTGCAGCACATTCGATTACCGTATAGCTAAATATTCTAATATGTATGGTTGGCGGTTCTGAGGCACTTTTTACGGGGAGATGAAAAAAATTCAAGGAGGAAAGTCTGCCTTGCAGTACATTCGATCACCGTATAGCTAAAAATTCTAATATGTATGGTTGGCGGTTCTGAGTCACTTTTTACGGGGAGATGAAAAAAATTCAAGGAGGAAAGTCCGCCTTGCAGCACATTCGATCACCGTATAGCTAAAAATTCTAATATGTATGGTTGGCGGTTCTGAGTCACTTTTTACGGGGAGATGAAAAAAGTTTAACCAGGAATGTATGCCTAACAGTGAAACAAATCTCCCTGTAATTTTATAGAAAAAATTCTAAACGATTTTTAATATCATTTTCAGAAATAAATACAAATATTTTTCTTATTATTATAATTTTGTTTATTTATTTTTAATCAGTTAACAGTATTTTACAACAAATATTAAATATAATATACAATTTTATAGTAGTAATTTGAGGTGAAAAAAATTCAAGGAGGAAAGTCCGCCTTGCAGCACATTCGATCACCGTATAGCTAAAAATTCTAATATGTATGGGTTGACGGTTCTGAGTCACTTTTTACAGGGAGATGAAAAAAGTTT
>NW_021764948.1:0-987 GCF_005508785.2 Acyrthosiphon pisum
TGTTATTTAGATGAATTTATTATTTACGTAATTGATGATTAAGTTATTTAGATACTATTTATTTTTTTTGCAAAGTAGTGTAACCCACATATATCCCTTAATGTCCCATGATTTAATCAACAATGACTTTTATGTTAGCAGGCCACTTAATATAACCCATTAATATCTCTACTTTGGTAATTGATAAAATTATGAATAAAATGTGTAATCTTTTAATTCGATTCACACATAGAATTACATGTTATAGAGTCTTACAATAGTTAAGAAATAGGTGTTTAAGTGGATGTCGCTCTGCTGTACAGCAGGTTACAAGTGGGTCACTGTAGTAGATGGTGTTAAATTTGAATTCAACGATATATTATCATTGTATAAGAAAAACGATTCCATCCAATAGATCACTCATGGACTGGTCAATGCAAACTTTGACATTTTTATATTCATATGTTAAAACCTATCCTAACCTCGACAGTGAAAAAACATGAACGAAATTGTTTTGAATTCTACAATTTCTCGTTTGTAACGTTCAAATTTTCTATTTTTAGTATATCCTTAAACATATTTTTTTATTTATAAGTGTACAATACATTATGCGTAATATAATTGTTATTATTAATGTGTAATTGTTCTGCTAGAAATTCGTATCTGGATATGAACTATTATACTCAGTACCTAACTGGGCCCGGTGACTCGAAATTTTAAGGGCCCAAAATTCACAACGATTACATTATTTACTGAATATCATAATTTTACATTTTTTAAAAATGTTTCTAATATAAATATTTAAAGATTTATATAGGAACCTTCATTTGCAGCTACTGGGTACATATTTATATTTTATGTTTTGAGATAGAAACATTGTTTTTTGTACTGTTTTATTAAGAAAACCTATACGTGTAATAGATTTAGATTGTAATCACTAATCATTTATATTTTGTAGACCATCATTATAGATAAGTACATAGCATACCTATAGTAAGCAGTAGCGTA
>NW_021764949.1:0-941 GCF_005508785.2 Acyrthosiphon pisum
TTTTTCAGTAAATGTTCAGTTTGACATTTTTCCATCCATTGTTTACACCTATAATAAATTAGTAACGTAACAAATTGTAATGCATACATATGAAAATCATAAAACAAACCTAATTACTCACCTCAATGGGTCGCTTGGAAATCTGAAGTAGCTTATATTTTTCGTTAGTGACATTTTATTGTCGCAAAACTTGACTGCACAAGTAGTCATTTTTTAAAATAAATATGACAGTATAAATATAAAATATTACAAAAAAAAAACTATTTTATTTAAGCAAACACCAAAAATCGTAAAACGTCAAACGCCAAAAACACGTGAAAAGTGAAAACCAAACATCAGACTATCAGATATAAAGTATCAGAGTGTTGATAACAATATATTTTGTTTGTCGGATACTCGGATATCACTATCAGGTAAGCCACAAGTATACGATACATTTCAAGTAATTTCAATCTGTTGAAATGGTCACATTGATTCTGGCGGAGACCAGAATCAGGCCATTTTTTGTTTACATCTAAGTGCACAATCTGTTTTCATATAATCTGTGGTACAATGGTCGAATATCTTATCATTAACGGATGGAAAAACCCAGCAAACGCATTGCAACTACGGAGTACGGACTCGGATAGAACCAATAGAACGGTCTAGAAATGTCGGTGGGCGAATGCGGGGTGACGGTGTGATGGCCCTCTCATGGTGTGGGGTAGGCTTGTGTGGGGGGAAATATCGGCGAGTGCATATTATGGCGTATCATAGACTTAGTTTATAGGTCTATGGTGAGTATCTTATCGAGCGATTACATAATATATTACGACTTACGAGTTATGATATTGGCGATTGAAAGTGATAAGATGTAACGGGGATGCTGTGTATCATTTATAATAAGTTATTTTACCAGTTCCCCGTTATAGATCCGCCCCCGCAGGCCAGATATTTGATAA
>NW_021764950.1:0-989 GCF_005508785.2 Acyrthosiphon pisum
GTACGATTTTGTACACCAGCAGGAACCTGTAGTTATAAAAAAATATAATACTATAATACAAATTAAATGTAAGTTATCTACATCAGTGTTGTCTGTTATGTTTTACTTAAAAATTTAAATAGCTAAACAAAATTAATGTATTTATATGTTGGTCGTTAGAAAATAATATAATATTGATTATCAAACCTATTACCACCGTCCACCTATTTAATAATAATAATATAAAGCTATTATTAAACACAAATTTTAATTAGCAATAATTAATAAACCTTTCAAAATTTTGAACTCCAATAAATAGCTAAATTCGAATAATTATTTTTAAGTTTTTGATAAATTCATCCGTCAGAATCCATTTTATTTTACATTGAATTTAAATTTAAGTAATTTATCACTGATTCAGGACAAAGTATATTTTATTTAAATGTAATCTACACATAGTGAGTCCCGGTTTTTAAATATAAAATATTATAAATTTTATAAAATTAATTTCCAAAGAATTGGCAAATCTCGGTGAGTATTTTTTAGCTCTTCATTCATTTTCCCCGGCGTGACGCCTCGTCTGACTCCGATTATCATGGGACGGCTCTACTCATTTTTTTTTATATGTATATTATAAACCGTAATAGGATAGGTACTTTATGGATTTATATAATATTTTGTTTCTCCTTCCGCTATTAGCATAGCCTAATATCAGAAATTAAGAAAGCCAGAATGATTGCGGCATTATTAGATATTGCTTAAAAGGACGTTCACCATCCAGATATTGTTATAAATCATACGTTCTGCGTTTCTGCGTGTGGAGTGTATAACAGTCAACATGGTAAATTTTACAAGTGAATATAAGTGAATATAATTTACATTATTCAGTCAAACTACTCTAACTCGATTAAGGGCAGGTCAAATTGATAATGAGTTGGTTATAAGTAATAACCATAGATACCTTATACTTATAAGGTTTATAGTTATAACATAATATACATATATCTTTA
>NW_021764951.1:0-890 GCF_005508785.2 Acyrthosiphon pisum
AATTTAACCCTGTATAGACAACGCTAATATAAACATCTGTTGCAAATTTCAAGTGCTTACAATAATTATTTTTTGAGTTACAGTAAAATTAAGTTTTCGTTTTTGTCAAAAATTGGTTTTGCGTAAAAATTCGCGTTTTTCCGTTATTTTTTTAAGGTTTTTCCTGCCGCTTTTGAAAAGTATTGGGAAATTTTAACTTTTGACCCCCCAAAGTACCAACTAGATTCACTTTCCTTTCAGAAAAGGTACAACTTTTGAAAATCGAAGCATTTTTACTGCTCCAAAAGTTGTCGTCAGACACAAAAAAAAAAAAAAAAAAAAAAAAAAAAACACACATCATTGTAAAATCAATACATTCATCACTTCGTTCAAAATCTAAAAAATGTTCAACATATTGAAATAATGTGGTCAATAATGTATTAATAAGATCAATATCAGATATGATTCGTATATGGCACACTAACATTTATTCATCTATTTATATACAGATATCAATTTTAAATTCAATTAACCATCAAACAAAATTTTTTATGTTATCTTATATTTTGTTATATTTAATTATAACGAACGTCAAAATGATTTGATTTCCTGTAATTTTAAGTATATAAATTTGAATTAAATTGAATCAAAATTTACATATTAGTAAAATGTTTATTGTAGAATAACTTACCAAATATCCTAAGCATGCAAAGATCATAAGAAATGACTCGTATTGATAAACTTATAATGGATTTATTTTATAAACGATCCTTAACAATTGATACTTAATAATTACATAATTTGTTTATATTATGATATATAGTAAAAGTGTTAACAGTGTAATATTTAGTGTTAGAGTGTTCCTTTGAATATTTTGACTTTTGAGTTATCATTTTTCAGTTTGATACGGA
>NW_021764952.1:0-868 GCF_005508785.2 Acyrthosiphon pisum
TACGGTCATGTATATAGGTTAGGTTAGGTATCTATTATACTCGAGTGAAAAGCCAATTACATGTCATATTTATATTTTGAGGTTGGTAACATCATAGTGAAAACATACATTTAATTCAAAACCAAGTGAAAACTGAGTGAAAAAAAAAAATATTAACAACCAAAAGGTTCTATCTGAAGAACTGTTTGGTTCTTAACGGAAATTTTTTACATTTTTGTTTTTCTTACGTTACATTTTGATTTTAAGAAAAATAAATTGCTAGTGTTAACTCAGAACAACTTTGTGAATTTTTAGATGTGCTAATCATAAAAATCATTCATTACGAAAAAAGATAATGCAGTTTTAAGTTGAAAATAGTTTAAAATGGCTCTCCTGAACAATTTGATATTTTGATATAGCACCTTTTGGTCCTGAGCCCACGGATAGTCAACAGTCAAGAGTCAATAGTCATAATCGATGGAGTTGTCTATGGTCGACAATCAATAGTCAGAGTGGATGGTCGATATTGGAACTCGATGGTTGACAACGACCTGAAGAGGACCTACAGAAGACCAGCTCAACCCACATTTGGACATGGGCACCCACGACACACCATGGCCCGATCAGTAACCCTGAGTTATAATTTATAAGTATACTTTCTCTGTTGTAACTTGTAGTAGGTAATAACAATACATTAATATTTAATAACCACAGTACGTGTGTCACAGCCGACCGATACACACGTGTGTTACCGTCAGTCGCTTATCGCTTTTTTAGCTTCCGATAGCAACTACGAGAACTTCACCGCAATTAAGAAGGTATGCTCTTTAATTACGGCCCCCCTTAACCAATTAGTCATAACACCCACGAGTCCATCCGACATGTCGGA
>NW_021764954.1:0-794 GCF_005508785.2 Acyrthosiphon pisum
AAAACTAAAAAAATTGAAAACTTACAATGTCCGTAAACAGCTCAAAAAGAGTCAAATTATTTTCAAAATTTTATCGTATAGAAAAAATGCTAATATAAATATTCAGTGAAATTTTCAAGTTTCTACAGTCATTCGTTTTTTAATTACAACAAAATAAGAAAATCGTTACGTAAGAAATCGAGTAAATACCAAATGTTGTAAAAATATGAATTTCAAACGCTCATAAAAATTTAATTTGAGTTTCTTATAGACATTTTTTTTTTGATAAAGGTAGATTATCCTATAAGGAATCTTGTATTACATTTTAAATTCTTAGTTCTAAAAATAAAAATTCTTACGAATTATAAACTCAAAATAATTAGGTAATTTTCGTGATTTTTCCATATTTTGTCAATTTTTAAACTTTAAATGCTAATAAAAAAAAAACTGTGACTAAGGATTTTTAATATTTTTCAAATGTCATTGTAACAATATAGTAGGAGCCTTGTATTAAATTTTCAAGTATTTTTACTCAACAAATAAAGTTTTATTGACATTCATGGAAAAAAAAAACTAATTAAATTGGAAACTGAAATTGTCCGTAAACATCTCAAAACAAATCAAAATATTTTGAAAATTTTATCATGTATAGGAAATGGAAATATAAACAACCAGTGAAAATTTCATGAATCTACAGTCATTCGTTTTAAAGTTACACTAAATACCAAAATCAATTTTCTCGAAAACAGATTTTGCGTAAAAATTCCCGTTTTTCCTTAATTTTTCTTTTGTTTTTAAGGCGCTTTTGAAAACTA
>NW_021764955.1:0-247 GCF_005508785.2 Acyrthosiphon pisum
AGTATAATTTTCTATAATAATATCATTGCTGCATATTGACAAAAGCTGAAACACTGAAATGTGCATTCACACAATACTGTTTTAATCATGAATTCGTGAACAGTTATCATTAATTGGCATGGAAAAAAAATTCCGAACCAATAAACCACAATAATTTAAAAATGATTAGTGAAATACTGAAATGAATTGGGGGTGCTAGTTTGAAACGTGGGGGTGCTAAACACTCCTAAACAACCTCATTCCTCCC
>NW_021764956.1:0-1156 GCF_005508785.2 Acyrthosiphon pisum
TTTTTATTTTGTAATAATAAGAGTTATGTTATCAACCCACGAATGGCCTAAATAAACTTTTTTTAAATATGGTTAAAAAATTGAAAAAAATTATTTTTAAAAAACGGTTTTTATCGGTAACCGATTACCAAAAAAATTTATCAATGATTTTCAAACGATTAACGGTTATCATAGTGTTTGAAATATCTTTGAAGAAACGGTTACCGATTACCAAAATAAAACGATAACCGGTTACCGGTTTTCAAAAATTTGAACCGATTACCGATTTTATTGATAACGGTTTTAAGCCCTGGACTAAATTGGTAAATGGTATTTGACTGTTGACAATTTAATATTAATATTATAATATGTCTTAGGTGCCTAATGTATGGGAGTTAAAAAAGTGTTGTTATGAAAAAGTGCAATGTTTTGTGGTGTTCTTATTGTAGTGATATAAACTTTATTTAAACCATAGGTTTGAACCGATTTACCATTACTACCTTAGCCACCTAACAAAGAATCCATTAAAAATATAGTGTTATTATTAGTTACCATTTAAAAAAATAAAGTTGAATTTGCTATTGATACACCTGTGTTTAAAATTTTTAAAATTGTTAAAAAAAATTGTCTGTTAAAAATAAAGAAACAATTTTTTTTTCATTTTAACAAAATTTTAGTGTTGGACGAGTATTGTTTTTTAATTTCGAGTCGAGTCGAGTATTAAAAAAAATTCGAGTACTCGACAAATGCCGAGTATTGAAAGGATGCGAGTACTCGACAAAATGGTCGAGTATTTTAAAATGTACTAAAAATTGATTTTCCAAAAATATTATATTTTCTTTCATACGGTTATATAATTAATTAAAACTATTGTTATCAACCTAAACTATCATGCATCACCTTCCTGGTATTCATATCGGATATATGGGTTCTTTCAGTTATTTATAGTTTTAACATTTATTTTTCAATAAATTACTATTTATAGTATTTTTAATAATAAAAATAATAACACGAGTACTCAACTCAAAGCGAGTACTCGACTCAAAGTGAATACTCGACTCAAAGCGAGTACTCGACTCAAAGCGAGTACTCGACTCAAAGCGAGTACTCGTAATGACAAGTCCAAAAAAAATTTAGTCGAGTCGAGTCGAGTAATTAGTTTAAAAAGAAAATTTTT
>NW_021764957.1:0-8702 GCF_005508785.2 Acyrthosiphon pisum
AGAGTTGACCATTTTTTTTTAGATACTTATAATATTTCACGCAAAATATCGCACGTGTTTGATATGATTTTGGCAATCGCATGACTTTTTGTCGGTCTGAATACGTCTTTCATAATAACGAATACGCGATCTTTAACCGGATTCGCACTAATGACATGCATTATACGCGACACCATACATTAAAAACGTTATATTCTCTAAGTCAAAATTTCGTAATTTTAATACATACCATTTTTTTTTTTTTTAAGCTCACGAAATGCCATAAAGTATCTATCAATAGAATATGCGTGTAAAATTATAACATCACTCAGGGTTAAATGACATTCTTTTGCGTCGCACCAGCTGTACTGCAACGTATACGTATGATGTAGGTATAATATATATATTGTATTATATTATTATGTATTACATTAAAAAATTAATGAATTTATTTCTTTTTATGAAATTTTTATACTCGCGGCGGACGTCATTGCTTATAGTAACGAATGCACGCAAACGTGTATTATTATATTATACAATAATATTATATACCTATACTCGCACCGATACGCGCGATATTGATGGTCGCGACGAAAGATATTTTGTATGATATTAATATTATTATCCGGGCGAACGTCCACCACGATATATATATATATATATATATGTATAATATGACGTATATTATATTATAGTCGTGAGCACGTTAAACCGAAAACGCGATAATTTGTTTGTCGTATAACATTTCGTTAAAAAAAAAATTCCCTTCGAAACTCACCTACACGCGACAGCGGGCCGTGCGTATACATAATATAACTGGTCTTGATTTGTTTCGCGGTCCGTCGCGTTAATATACGTTTCGTTTTTTTTTCCATACCTATCTGTTGTGAGTATATTATAATAATATATAATCACTGTGTTTACAATATTATGATATACAATCGTTATCTCGACTGACGATCTCTTTTGAATAAATATTGTTTCGATATCGTCTCGTATAATAATTTTAAATATTATTATTATTATATACATTCGACGTCATAATATTATCGGATATATATTACGCGTGTAAGTATACCTACCTAAGGAGCTGCGAGTTATTCTTAAAAATGTCATATGCATAATAATAAAATATAGTATATAACATATGCCACGAATTCCTAAAATGCAGTTTAATTATTTAATGCATGTTTATTATGTATGCGTAAAACACGTTTCAGGAGAAACCGATTCATTTGATTTTTTTTTTTTTTAATAACACGAGTACACGACAATCGCAGAATAAATTGTTTGATATCACTTAAGGTCCCGATTTGTGGTGCAACTTTACCTATATGTACATTTTAATCCAGAAAGCACAAAATATTGTTTAATTTTATCATGCGTTTTATACGATATATACAGAGTGATTCACCGAGAGCTCTCCCTCCTCGCAATCATTTGTCGTTTGGTGATGCGCTTATTCAAAGACTAGTTTTACGAATTTTATATATAGGTATACGTTTTAAAGGCCATAATTTCAAATGCTTTGAGCTTCTATCATTAAAATAACATCCTGTGGTGAAAAAAACTATATTTTTTTTTTCAAATGTGTACTACCAACCCTTTTTCCGAAAATTGTTAATCAGATGATTTTTTTCAAATGTTGATGCATTTAAGTAGGATTTGAACGAATAGTTTCCGAGTTTCTTAACTTCTTTGCTAATAATAATAATGGTTTTTAATTATTGTTTTACAAAAAATATATTTTATGTAATGTTTAATCTAGAAGGAACTTATTATGCTCAGATAGTTTTAACAAATTACAAAATGTTAATACAATATTCAGCTATTAGATATGAATATATACCCACTATAAATTTCGAATAATTTTTTTCCTAAATCTTCTAAACCTTTTATCATGTGGACTAAATAATTACTGTCCGTATTGTACTTATATTACATGACTTAACGAACGGCTGTGGTGTATACACGCAATTATATGAATGAAAATAATCAGAAAAATATGTTTCTTTGTATCCAATTGGAGGTGGTCGGCCGTCGGCTGCAACAAAGACGAAAAGTCTAATTTTTTACACACTAAATTTGTTTTCCGAGAAACAGGTAAAGCGGGGCCCTCAAACGGTTTTCGAACAATCGCATTTCATTATCGATATTCTATAAAAAAAAATATACACTAAACATTTCATAGCTGTGCATTGTCCTTGCAACGAGGTATAGTTCACGTTGTGATATGATCCTCGCCCGGTAAGTAGAATATTATTATTTGTTTTGATTCGATTCGATTCCCTCAATAACGAACCTTATACGCCCCCCCGCGGTCAATATATGACTTCGAGTCGACCGCGGTGCCTACATATTTTTATACATCGACAAGATTTATCAGCCAATATAGTATTATGTATAATGCAATATCGAGTGACTCCTATACAAGCTATATGAAAAAAAAATATAAATATTTTTCTCAAATTTTAACCTGCACCTTTCCTACGCTGACGTCGTGTGCGATGAGAAAATATTATAAACTTGTGGGATAGGTCGAATAAAATATCGTCCGTTTTCGACGACCACGAGAATTAATGCAATTCGCCAACTTATGTAACGTCAATGTTTGTATAGAATATTTTATTTTTAGAACGTCGACTTAAAAATATTCAAAATACAGCAATCGTAATTACCCATGATGTTATACACTACAGAAGGCGCGCAAGAGACTATTATAATATAGGTACTTTTGCACAGAGAGTCTTGGTCGATTTCACGTGGCCTGTGCGCGATTTACTAAAAAATTTCAACGGAATTTTAGTTTCTTTTTTACAGTGCTGCACATTAAAACGGTGTCGTCAAAAAATCAGACGTGGTCTAACTGCGGTCTAATTCGATACATTGATAGGTAGATATCGAAACACAGAGGTCGTGGGGACGCGAACGACCCAAAAATGATATACCTAACGACTGCGGCGACGTCTTCTTACAAATTTGTCGCGTCCTACTCGCACGCCACGCCACCGCCTCGCGTACTAGCTGGCGCTTTATGACTTTATAATACACCTATATAGGGCCCTGCATATTATGGTATATGGTATAATATGGTAATATTGTTGATACCACGCTATCATATATACTGTTATACATTATTATTATTATTACTGTTACTATAATTGTTAATACATCGTGTAGGTATCCCGCGCAACAAATTTCCGGATAGCAACGATATCGGTAGCGCTCACTGCTGCAGCAGCAGCCCGGACGTCGTGTGGGCCTGTGTAGTGAGTTATAATTATGCGGCCGCGCGCATACTGTGCCGCAGCGAGAGCCGAGTATATTATACCTACCTATATCGTATAATAAAATATGTTCGACATCGACATTTTTTTTATTTATTTATTTTTATTTTTTTAGTTTTTTTTTTTCCCCAGCGAGACCGCATAAATCTCAGAGACGAAATTGATTTATGCCACGCGTAATACCTATACATCCCATATAGCCGCTGCCGCCGAACGCGCGCTGCATGTTGGGTGGGCGACGGTTATTTTTATTTTTCGAAAAATGCTTTTTTTTTAATCTTTTTGTTCCCCCCTCACGTCTCCCGTTCTCCTAGCGTCCGTACACCACCGCCGCCGCGCGGGACTCTCTTTCCAAACAGTGATTATCGCACCTGGCCGCATGCTGGGCCGAATATTCCGAAAACCACAATTTCTCGATATCGTTCAATCTGTAAGAATAAAATAAAAACGAATATGAATACATAATAATAATAATACGCGTGTGTGTGTGTGTGTGTGTGTGTGTGTGTATAGTGTATACCTATATAGGTATATACCAAAGACAATACGGCGGCGGTGGCGGCGGGCACACAGTCATATTTTAATACGTGCAGCGCTCGCGCGCGCGCCGCCCGTTCGGACACGCCGGGTCGATAAATAACTCACCGAGAGAACTTTTTACCGGGCCCCGATTATAATTTATTCGACGTGGTCTGCGCTGGAAAGGAAAAATGAGCATAAGAATAAAAATGAAGTATAAAAAAAAATGAAGTAAAAAAAAAAAAAATAAGAAAAAATTGTTGTTTCCCGTTGTCGGACACGTCGAACTATAAGCGCGTCGTCTCTCCGCCGCCGTGTCACTACCGCTTTGATGCATTGCCCGGTTATCGGTCCGCGCGAGTATGGTATATACCTGTAAATATCATATAGCATATTATATAGGTATTATATACGCATATAATGATAATAATGTATACATATAATATAATATACAAGTACGCCTCGCCGGCACACACACACATTCACACATGGGTTGATAAGTAGCTATTGGATTCCGAACCGATTATAATAATGTGGGTACCTCTACACTATAATAATAATATGTACAACGCGTTATAATAATAATAATAATAATATTATATTATAATAATAATATTATTGTCGTGTGCCGCCGCCCGTAAATCGTAATATAGTATGATATATCTGCACCTATATCGTAATAATTTAACAGAGTCGATTATCGCTCCAACCGATCGACGCGTATAATATTAAATATTACACGTGTACCGATAGGTTAGCTTTGAGTTATTTTCCTCGTTTCATTTTTTTTTTTATATCAAATCTTTTACACGAGCGACTTCTTTACGCGTCGCATTAGTACGTATATATAGACACATATATATAATACTGTATATTATTATGATATTATTATAAACGGATCGTCGTTATTCGATTTTCCATTTCTTTTTTTATACACATTATATGAAAGACACACGCGTATTATAGAAAAATATGTTAACACGAATCGATCAGTTCATTTAACACATCGCGTATAATATAACATATGATTTAACAACTATCCATATAGGTATATCGGCCCACTATATATATATATATATATATATATAATATATATATATATAATATTCAGTCCTATCCGTTCGGTTTATTACGCGTATATAATATGTTTGAACAAGCCGACCGTACTTATTATAGCAGTAGTCGTTACACGGCGATTTACATATATTTAAATGATCAGTCATTTTTTATCTAAAAACACATTGTTGTGGTGCATTGTGATGTACCACACACACGTATAAGCGAGTTATTTCGATCGAGTACGATTAGCATATGTTTAATATTATGTATAGGTAAATCGAAAAAGTGTGGCGCGAACAATAGAACAACGAAAACCCGTTTTCGTAACTAATTTGTTTGCTTGTAATTAAAAACAAAAGTTTTAAGCTGCTATATATTAATTATATAGTACGTGTACGTACGCCGTTGCAACGATACCGGAAAGACATAGCAGTTATTCTGATCGAAATAAGTTCTTAAAAAAAAAAACTTTTTAGCGGTCGTATTTTCCGTCATGCATTTAATTTGACCACATTACGTACTACATAATATGTATTATAATATAATATTAGTATATTACATTATTTTGTACACTACACCGATCAAGACTTTAATAATATGTGAAAAAACTCAAAAGTATAATCATTGCATCCATTTTATGATAATTCGCCATGTCTCCAATTATTATTAATATAGATATACCTACCCACCCACAACAAGGAATGGGTTCAGCGAGCCGTCGCGGTCTATGTTGTGACTATAAATAATGTATATAAAAATCGGTTGTACTTATAATAAGTGCACTATTTTAGGTTGTACGCTGCAATTAAAACATAATAACATATACAATTTATTTTACATAATATATTATTATAGGTAGGTATTGAAAAATTGTATTAATTCAATTTCTGTATAAGTACACATACTAGTTACTACCTATAATATATATAATGAGGTATATTGCACTTCTGCGTTTTAATTTATGATCGTATTAAAACGTGTCAAAATATTAAAATTAATTATGAGTTATATGTTTTTGACACATTATTTATTTTTCACTCAATAAATTATACACAATATAACTACGTAGTCCGACGGGGAATGTACACTGACCACGTGACGAATTTGACGTAGGTATTTAATAGCCACTGTATCATATATAATATATAACAGCAATGCGCGACTTTTATATAATAAATAATAAAATCTCACTCTGTATAAAATAATATATATTATGTTTGCCATTGGACATTTGGAAATATCGTACTTTTGTGACAAAAAACCATGTCCTTTCGAAATGATTTGGTTATTTCCCCATCGTTAAAAGTCAGCTGACTTTTATTGGATATTTCAATAGAGATGAACGGCAGTCGTACTCTTTTGTACTATAATCATGATAATAATATTATATTATAATTTCTCGAATATGTATGTATATCAATTATAGACTACCTATAGTATAGGTTAGTACATATTGGCTATTTAGTTTTAAACAGAAAAATAACTGTTAAGTATTGAATATTGTTAATATCATTGTTTTATTCATTCGAAATACTTTTTTTCGTCTCCCAATAAAATATTATACTATAAAAATACCAATAACAATAATAATATCTTTATGGCTTGTGAATATTAATTTACTGACGGACATCGTTTAACGCGATGTGTGTCTTTCTCTCTATATTCGTGTAAAATTAGCCTACAACTCGTCCGTACAAGACAATATAATTTCAAACCAGCTGCAGTAATACAAAATAATAATTTATCATTATTAAACAGTCGTCGTCTCTCGGTGTGCACTTGAATTTCTTTCTAAGAGAGAGAGAGAGAGAGAGAGAGAGAGAGAGAGAGAGAGAGAGATAAATGCCATGGCCCCACAGAACCCAGTGCGATGCAGCTACCGGTTTAGACCAGGTCGACTCGGATGCGTACCCCGTCGAATATTGTTGTGTACATATTATTATATAATAACGACGTTGTACCACTGAACGGTTAACACGAGGAGGGAGAGACTGAGGGAAACAACAAAAACATTTTTCAAAATCCACTCAACGATTACCTGCCCAGTACATAATGTACTATATACCTACATTTAAGTATAACATAATATATTATATATAAACCAATAATAATATTGCGATATAATATGTATATATATTCAGACGCACTCGATTAAGAGGTTTACACCCGGCATTACAACCCTTTTGCATAAGACGAACCGTACACATACGTAAACATAACATAAAATAATATTATACACGCCGTAACCTAGTCAGGATTCAGCATTTTAACCACACGATGATAATATAGCATAAAAGCGCAGAGGTGTTTGGCGTGGAATGCGAAACCTGATCTCGATTCGGCAGTTGTAGTATTAATAATTGTGCATAATGTGTATTATTACATAGTAAATACTCACTCGCGCCAACAGCGGTTTATGAAGCGGTTCTAAACTATAGAAATTAGAACACATATAGTTTTAAACTTTACTTTTATTGTTTTTACTAGACAATTAACAATCTATGCTATACACGCATAATAGAAAAATATTATAAGATTACAAAATATAATATATTATACAAATTATACTTACTTAGGAATCACACCAATTATACAAATATAATATATAAGATTACAGATATTTTTATTTACTTGAATAACACGAAGAGGGAGGCCATCCAGTGATGGAACCCAACGTGATTTTATTTCATTGTGTACTTATATTTTGAGTAAAGCTCGCTGCACCATTAATGTTTCAAACGGCGAGTTGGATTTTCAGGGAGAAATTTGTGCGAGAGTGAGGAAATTAAAGGGTTTGGATACGGTGATTATTTTGAGTGGAATCTGAAGGTAGTGTTTTTGAGGTTAGTAAGTTGTCTTACGGTTTCTATTTTTAAGTCGTCATTGATGAGCGTGTTGTTGGATGTGCACCATGGAGCAGAAGATGAAGTGTCGAGACGAAGTGCTATTGATTGGAATTCCTAGCTGTATGCTACGGATTTCTGAAAGTCCGGCACATCCCCAATAAGTCCACATGGGAGTTAGGAGAACTTGTATATATTATAATATTGTTCGTATCTATAGACATCTTTGACTTAAGCCTTAAGGTATGGTCAAAGAATAAGTAGTTACCGGATTTACCTCTGCTGCAGCTATATCATAAGGCAATGATTGCTGCTCCGTGTCATTATAATATATCAGGAGAGACCACTGATAAGATAGAGTCGCGAGACACCCAATGTGATGAAAAACAATATGAAGATCAGCAGGAAAAGTGTCACTCGTGACGGTGCGCAATGAAGAATAAAGAGCGTCCATACAATTCTTTCCATAGTCGTCTGCTGTATAGTTGTTAGAGTCCTGCAGTTGTACCTAATGCTATTGAGAGCGATACATCAGACGCATTCAAATGTCCAGTGTCTATGGCTCAACGAATTTCCGTACGTCGACAACCCCTCGACGCGATGCCCATCTCGACAGCCGTCACACGCATTATGACACTGTATAGATTATGCGCATAGAGTGAACACTTTTAACGCCTTATGATGGGTGGTGGTGCGGTATGAAAAAAAAACGACCTTTGTGTTGGAGGCGGCGGCGACCGAGTCGTCTAAATAGGTACACACCACATACACAATACAAAATATGTAATGCGCACGTTATGTTATTACAATATTATTCCAACACTCGGGAAATTAATTTTCATTAGATATATTATAGTATAAGACGGCCGCGGAGGCTTAGGCGCGCCGCCGTCCGTATCAATTGATAATATTATACACCTCATGGCGGCGGCGGGCGTGCTTATTATATATATATATACATAATGATAATATCCCACACTGTTATTACCTACGTGCCTACCCACATAATAGTCGG
>NW_021764958.1:0-1259 GCF_005508785.2 Acyrthosiphon pisum
TAACTGCTTCTGAGGGTAAAATCATTTTAAACAAAATAGTCTGGAAGGTTCCACATATCACTGTTGACGATGAAGAAAGGTTGAAATTATTGAAACTTATAGAAAAAGAAAAAAGTTTGTTTATTTCTTTTAGATCTTTTGAAACTTTTGAATATCCTGAACTCGGAACCACTAAAAAATATGTATGGAATTTGAAAACTGCTTCAAAATTAGAAAAACCACGATTTATCATAATTGGATTACAAAAAGGACGTAAAAATATATTAAGAGGACGTGTCACGAAAAATTTACGCGTGCAACGACCGAGAGGATGCGCTGTTAAGTGTATTGACGATCCGCAAGCGCGCGGCGTTTAAGTCACGCCTACTATTCGCAATTCGCAACCGGCCGACGGCGGCGACGAGTGCTTGTTCGGGAACGCAGTTTATTTGTCTAAGAACGTTCGTCCGGTACGATTCGTATCATTATAAAATTCATTATACACAAATACCGCCGTAATATTTTCAATACCCTCGCGTACCTATGAACTACCGATTATAAATTAAGATACTGCTTACCTAAATTTATGTCCCAATATATAAATTGTAGAAACTATATCATAACAAAACTTGAATTGTAGTTATTGAATCATTACTTATTTAAATATAATACTTATAAGTAAAATCTAATAAATGGTAAATAAAATAAATACAGTGCAATTAAATTAATATTAATTTTCCGTGCTTTATCTTTTACGTTTAACTGTTAATGTTATATTAAAATATGATAATACGTAATTACAAATATTTTTTTTAATTAATAATATGTTAGTAGTAGGTATACCGTTTACCTATACTCAATATAGTAATATAAAAATTATAATATACTCGTAATGATAATGATAATGCTCTAAAATCTTTATTTCTCATTCTGTAATTTTTGGAGATTGAGTACATTTACTGGGGTCGGTCTAATTTACTGATTTGCTGATTTACTGATTTACTGATTTGGGGCCATAGCAGCCGTAGTATGGGCAAACAAAGTCCGAATGGGTTGAAACTTCACCAGGGCCATTATAATACCCCCATACAACTCCCTACCAAATTCCAGGTTGCCCCGTCGAATTTCACTTCCGGGTTACTTGTCGCAGAGATATCACAAGCCTAAAAACTTAACCAAAAATTATGAAAAATTTTACACGGTATGAGTTGTACCGTATTTAAATACCTTGCGAATTTCAAGTTCCTACCTCAAAAAACCAGGCAGTTATACGCAGATCA
>NW_021764959.1:0-1189 GCF_005508785.2 Acyrthosiphon pisum
TATTTTATAATTTTACCTGGTAAATCAGAGAACGTTTGGGTACACAATACACATACTATACAAGACACGTTTGGGTACACTTTATAAACACGTGATCTACAATAGTGGTATACTCATATACTTTAACTCATATACTTTATCTATATTTTGATTATTATCGTAATATACGCGACTACGAATTTATACGTAATACATGTAAGTACTTGTTATCAGCAATAATCTTTATTACGACTGCATCAATATATATTATATAGGTATATATATATATCTTTTCAAATTTCTTTATTCACTCAATGTGACTGTGTCTCAGTTGTGTCTTCAATGTCATAGTGAATAGTCATGGAAAATCGCATTAGTGAAGTTTTTGAAACCCGTCGTGGTAAAAGGTGTGTGATTATTGATCGTTTTAAATTCAGTGAATTTAGAGAAAATAAGGACAGCTACATTTTTCGTTGTACTAATCGTAAGTGTAACATAACAGCAAAAGTTTCTCAAAATTTAAAATTTGTTATTTCGATTCATGGAGACCATATTAATCATGAAGCTTTTCAAGAAGAAATCATTACAAAACAAAAAGTAATGTCAGTATTAAAAAGAAAGGCAACAACAGATTTAAATGCGAAACCAAATAAACTCATAAGACAAGAACTCCGCAATTGTTAAGATTCAGGTAATCTCAATCATTCTGACGTTCATTTATTTCGTAAAAGTATGTAGGAAGCTCGGAGAAAATTATTTCCTAAAGTTCCAAAGTGTTTTTTAGAAGCAAAAGCTATGATATATGAATGTAAAACTGATTATTTTTCAAAGGGTGAGCAATTTTGTTTCATGCAATCTGCTGATAGTATTCCTATTTTTACGACTGCTAGTAACTTGTCACTATTAAATAATGCGCAACACGTATTTGCTGATGGTACTTTTTCATACGCGCCTAAACATTTTCTACAAATGTATACGGTACATGTATACATTTGTAGAAAATCCTAATTGTTTTAATATAATCAATACATTGATGGAAATTCAAGAAGAAACTTATTTAAAGTTATGCAGTATCAAGAAAAACATAAAAAAATTGTACAAGAAAAGAAGATTCAGATAATGTCGAGTATATTTTAAAAAAATACAATAAATTCAAAGTTGACACAATATAAAAATTATCTATATGACATCGGTCCACTTTTTTGTCGGG
>NW_021764960.1:0-1069 GCF_005508785.2 Acyrthosiphon pisum
ATATAAAAAAAAAATATATCACATAAAATGGGAAATATTATAATTTTTATTCATAATAATTATACACGCTATATATGTAATAACTATTGCACAGAAATATTATAATTATATATTGTTTCAAATTAAATTGTTCGGATAATATAATATTATAATGTAGATTAATAAGTAAAGATGTTTGAATTTTATATTCTGAGCGGAGGAATGAATGCATTGATTTTACAATGGTGTGTAATTTTAAAAATATCATCAAAAAAAACTTTTTATTTGGTGAAAAAGATTTAAAATTTAATACAATAACTTCCTCATAATAAGTATTGTTCATATAGGTATCAATAAAAAAATATCAAAGATACATACGCACGGACACGCACGGTTATTTTTTTACTAGCATTTTAAGTTTAAAATTTGATAAAATTTGTCAAAATCACGAAAATTTGAAAATCATTTTGTACCTACCTAGGTTTGTTATTTATTTTATATAATGTTCAATTTTTATAGCAAAGACTTGACAACTTAACACTTATAATAATATAAGTTACTTATGCATAGTTTATACCTATACTGAAGTCTAAAAAATATGTAACCACAATTTTTTTTGTATAGACATTTGAATTTCAATTCTGGACAAAATTATAATTTTAAACAAAAATTATTATTATTATAGTGGACCTTCAAACTATTACAACGTAAAATCTACCATGTACGTATAATAGATATCATTATATTTTATATAGGTACACCTACATTTTAAAATGCAATTATGTTTTTAGCAAAAATTAGTTTAACCTCTACCATAAATATTACTACCTATAAAATGAATATAAATTAGTAAATTACTTTAATATAGCAATTAGCAATAGGTATACATCATACATCATAAAATGTACTAATGTCTAATAGTAATAAGTAATAAGTAGTTCCCCATTACAAAAAAATCATATCTAAACATAGGAAACCCGGAAACCGACAAGCAAAAATTGTCCAATCAAATTAACAATCGTTCCATCTGCGACACAACGCAATGTCAACTCCAATTCGAAACGGAATCTTACATACGCCAATATTATAC
>NW_021764961.1:0-718 GCF_005508785.2 Acyrthosiphon pisum
AAAAAATTACCTATAATAGGTATTAATAATAAATTCCAAATTAATCATATCACAATATCCATCATGGTAACGCGTTATACATCAACAACAAACCGTGGTACTATCATAGATATATAATAGTATACTTTAGAAGTTTCAAGTACCCACGAATAATATTATACAATCACAACAAAATGACTAAAATAATTATTCCAGGTTTTTTAATATGTAATTTCGTCCAAATTTGAACTTAAAATGACTATAAAATAAACTGTGCTTATGTATTTCTTAGAATTGTTGCTAACAGTGTTAAATATTTATGTGAAATCTTGTTTTAAATTTTCAATCCTTAGATATAAAAGTTGTACATTTTATAATTTTTTAACTACAAAATAATTATTCAATTTTAAATTTGATAAATTTTGTCAAAATGTCAACTTCAAATGCTTATAAAAAAAAATGTGCCTATGTATTTTTAATATTTTTCAACTGCTATTGTAACAATGTATCAGGAGCCTTGTATTAATTTTTTACACTTTTTGGCCCAAAAGATAAAACTTTATTGATATTTATAGAAAAAAAAACTAAAAAAATTGAAAACTTACAATGTCCGTAAACAGCTCAAAAAGAGTCAAATTATTTTCAAAAATTTTATCGTATATATAAAAATGCTAATATAAACATTCAGTGAAATTTTAAAGTTTTTACAGGTCATTCGTTTTTTAATTACACAAAATAA
>NW_021764962.1:0-704 GCF_005508785.2 Acyrthosiphon pisum
ATCTATGTGTTAGTCGTAAATGATTATTAGTGTGTGTGGCGTCCATGCGGGTCAATTGTAGCGGTACAGAGGGCTCTCACACGCACTCGCACGCACATGTCAGTATGTAATATTGTAATCATGAAAAAATGTTTATTTTTCACTCAAACACACGATTCTAATTCCAACAATATGTCGCAACGATTAACTCGATTTGCATTCTGACAAAATATTCTTTTTTTCCACAACATCTATGAGGCATCGGTCGAGGTACATTTTTAAAATTGTATTTAGTTAATTAAATATTTAAGCTTGAAATTCTGATTTTTTTTGAATTTTTTACAATTTTTATTGCATTTTAAATTACAAAAATTAAAAATGTGGCTCGACCGTTTCCTTGTATATATTACGGAAGATCCGAATATTTTTTCAGAATAAAAATCGTGATAATTGTCGGCACGTACCGTTTGAATTAGAGACAGTAGTTTTTGACAAAAAAAGACGCGGTGACGAGGCCCCTTAATTCCAGTATTCTAATTGTGGTGCCGGGTGCGGGACGAGGCGGGTCATTCCACTAAGCACTGTACGAGCTGTCCCCCACCTAGCTAGTAGAGTGGCTTTATACAATGTAGTAAATGTACCGTGCGGCCCTGAGACAGTATAATTGACTGCCTTGGCTGGCGTTTTGCGCATGCGCCATTCACAATATTGTACGTGTGTACGCC
>NW_021764963.1:0-827 GCF_005508785.2 Acyrthosiphon pisum
CCTCCCCGGGTTAGACATCTATTTTTCCTAATTTTTAAGTATGCCTATCTTCTGCTAAAAGGTCAAATCTATCTCTGTAACAAATTTCATTGCAATCGGATGAATGGTTTAGGAATGCATAAAGGACAGACAGACAGAAAACATTCATTTATATATATATACAGATATGCATTATTTAAAATCCTATTTCTTTATTTTGTTGGCACGTTTGACATTCCATTTAAGTATAATAATAGATAATTATTATATTTATTTGTACTAATATATTGTATATTGAATCTATGTTTACAATCTTTATTATACTAAATACAGTAAAAAGCGAGTAATTTGATTAACCGAGAATTAATTCAAACATTTCAAATTTTTTTGATTATTTAAGTATATCGCCCTAAGCCCCCCCAAAATGTCCATAGCCCTCCCAAACATTTCCTACATTTTGTTTTAAGCTTATTCGATATTATCAAAGTAAGGCCCTACTAGCCCTATTAGCCCCCTCAAATTTCAAACGCTATTTGCGCCTATGCCTAAAGGTAAATAGTAAATACGTATTAGTTACAATTATACATAGGTACCATACCTAATATAATAGTATACTATCTATATAGAACACAATAAATTAAGTTTAAAAAAAAACTAAAAGTTAATTAACAATTTAACATACCTACTATTGGAACACGAGCATACGATGTATAGGACTAAAGTAACTAGGTTTGGTTTTCGATGGAAAACTGTTTCACAATTTCTAGTATTGAGGTTCGGAATTCTAAATTTGACAAATATTAAGTAAGTATGAATATATAATATTATTTAATATTTAAAAATATAAA
>NW_021764964.1:0-820 GCF_005508785.2 Acyrthosiphon pisum
GTTGCTAAATCATTAGACAGTGTTTGTTAAAAAGAATATTTTTTTAAAGCAAAATTACAATATTTTTATTATATATTAAGTTGTCTTTCTTTAAGAAAAG
This sequence comes from Acyrthosiphon pisum, assembly GCF_005508785.2. Lineage (NCBI taxonomy): Eukaryota > Metazoa > Arthropoda > Insecta > Hemiptera > Aphididae > Acyrthosiphon > Acyrthosiphon pisum. The sequence goes on from NW_021764964.1 coordinate 101, forward strand.
CCCAATGTTTCACCACGAGATTAATATAAATTTCATCAGTTAAATATTTGTTACAATTTAATAAGCGATCTACTCCCGTAGTAGAACGTAAAAAATTCTTCATAATCTTCAATTTACTGAGCGCGCGCTCGTTTGATGCAGTACTAACCGATGCTGTAAAAATCAATCTGCATAGTTTATTGCCAATAGGCAAAATATGTTTTAATTCTTTGGATACTTTGAATAGTTCAGTTAATTTTAAAATGTTTTTATTGATACAGTGATGGTATAAAATATTTAATTCAGTTATAACTCAATCATAATCACAAATATTAGATTCATTACATTCAGGAGGGAATATTTATTCATACCTTTCTTCAAATCATCTATTGAACAATTGTTTTCACATGGAACTTTAAAAATGTTCACAAGTGGTTCTATGATCAAAATACAATTTTTTTAATGTTCAGAAGACAAATTTATTAATGCATCGAATACTTTTTTGAATTCCATTCTGTAAAAATCTTTTATATTGATAATTCACTGTGTGCTAGCATTCGAGTATATATTTTTGGGCTTCAATGTTCTTCGATGGTGTCGGTTAAAATCTTCTTCTGGGTTAATATTTAATTTTTTAGCAAAAATCATTGCACTTTTTATTAAATTATTTAATGCCATATTATTATCACTCATTCTGGTTAAACTGTCATTAGTATGTGTTAGTAACATTAAAAATATAAA
>NW_021764964.1:3330-4143 GCF_005508785.2 Acyrthosiphon pisum
TCCATGTATGACGAAGCAGACATTTTTTCACACGAATGTATAAAATATAAATAACAAATGTAATACAATATAATATATTAACTAATTTAAGGATTTATAATTTATACTATATACCTTTTAACTAATTAAAGTATAAAGTATGTTAGGTTAGTATGTAAATGATTGCTGGAAAAATAATTTACAAAATACAGACTTAGTTACTAAAGCATATTTTTATTGAGTATATTAAGTAGGTACTAGTTTATAATATTCAATTAATTAAAAATTAAATAACAAAGTCTAATTTCTTTTTTGTCTTAGTTATTTGATTTATAACTTCTTCTGGAGTTACTGTTATTTCTCGGTGAATATTTAATAATGCCAATCCATTTAATCTATTTTGACTCATTGTATTTCTTAAATAAGTCTTCAACCTACGAAGAGTTGAAAAGGACCGTTCAGCTGTACATGTTGTCACTGGCAAAGTGACTAATATTTTAATTAATTTATAAACATTTGGAAATATTAAACTATCACAGACGTCTAAATACTCTAAAATGTTATTAGGTTTATTTATTTTAACCGCGTAACTAACAACGTCCGCCCGTTAAATGTTAATCGCAATAGTCAATACTATACAGTCTACGGTCTACGACAACAAATACTTTTATTATCAGCTAGACCGTATGAACAATCGTCGTTGTAGACGACGTCGTCGTCGTCGTCGTCGTCGACTGTGATGTCTCGGGCTAATGGGAAAATTTTAATTTCGCTAGAAATAGACGAAAACACAATCTAAATTTAGATATTAGGTACTGATAATCGTGACTCGGG
>NW_021764965.1:0-1142 GCF_005508785.2 Acyrthosiphon pisum
TAAAATTATGCTGACTCATAGACTGTTTCCGCCTAGAATTGTTTTTCAAATACAACAATATTATATGACTAAATTTATTTCACATCACCCATTGCAGTAACTCACTTTTTACCTACAGCAGAGCGGTATCCACTCAAACATAACTTTTAGTTATGTAATGTAATATGCCAATAATACATTTTATACATATACTTTAGAATATAATCCTATGGTCTTTGCTCTTACATACAAATTGAAAATTATCGATAGATAGATACAGTAATTAACTTTAATTAAATCACGATTTTATTTTTTAAAATAATATTACAAACAAACCTTTCCTTGATTTCCATTGACTACATTGTATTTACCGTTCCAATCGATACAAACAGGTGAAACACCATTACTAAAAGAAACTTTGTTTTGTAACACTATGATAGCTATATCTTCAGCATGGAACCCAGTACGTCCATAATAACCTTCTTTCAGGTGAATCATTTCCACCTGTAAAATTGTTTTAATTTATATCATATCATACCAATTATTTTTAAACATTTGAATTATTAATAACTTACATTTATTATTTGAGTAAATTCATTGTCAATTATTGTAATATTTCTATCATATTTTCCAACAGCAATTTTGTATAGACCATCCGTTACTGATATATTCTTAGATAACACAGCTTTTTGCCAAAAACAATGAGCCGCTGAAAATTATATTTATTTAGTTTCCATTCATTTTTAAATACATTGTACAAAGGTTTTACCAGAAATGACTAAATTTGGAGAAATAATTGATCCTCCACATATCATATCATAATTATAATTTATTTTATTTAACTGATATATTCCAACATTCCAAGGAGCCGTTCCAACAAGTGCTCTATCACCATTGTCGATCAATACTTGGTTTTCGACATATACTCTACCACAATCTGAAATAAGATTTTAATATAAATATAATTATATGGTTATTATTAATAAGTATCTATGGTATAAACATATTTATGGACAGTTGTACACAAAACGAATATGCCTAACCAAACAATTATTTTTCCTCCCTAATTTTATCATTTATAATACAAACAAAACCATTTGAATACAGTAAAAGTTATGTAAATGACTAACATATATATTATATAAATTAGAGACTCATGTTTA
>NW_021764966.1:0-772 GCF_005508785.2 Acyrthosiphon pisum
TTAGGTACTTATAACGCGTTATACATCAACAAAAAACCACGGTACTATCATAGATATATAATAGTATACTTAAGAAGTTTCAAGTACCCATGAATAATATTATACAATCACAACAAAATAACTAAAATAGTTATCCTAGGTTTTTAATATGTAATTTCGTCCAAATTTGTACTTAAAATGACTATAAAAGTAAACTGTTTAAATGTATTTTTTAGATTTTTTTGTAACAGAATTAATTACTTACGTGGAATCTTTTTTTAAATTTTCAATTCTTAGATACAAAAATTGAACATTTTATAAATTTTTAACTACAAAATAATTTTTCAAATTAAAATTTGATAAATTTTGTAAAAATTTGATCTTTAAATGCTTATAAAAAAAAATTGTGCCTATGTATTTTTAATATTTTTCAACTGATATTGTAACAATATATCAGGAGCTTTGTATTAAATGTATACACTTTTTGGCCCAACAGATAAAACTTTATTGATATTTATAGAAAAAAAAAACTAAAAAAATTGAAAACTTACAATGTCCGTAAACAGCTCAAAAAGAGTCAAATTATTTTAAAAATTTTATCGTATATATAAAATGCTAATATTAACATTCAGTGAAATTTTCATGTATCTGCAGTTATTCGTTTTTGAATTACAACAAAATACGAAATCGCCACATGAAAAATCGAGTGAATATCCAATGTTGTAAAATTTTGAATTTCAAACGATCATAAAAATTTAATTTGACTTTCTTATAGATATTTTTTGTTTGATAA
>NW_021764967.1:0-1007 GCF_005508785.2 Acyrthosiphon pisum
TTTTTTTAATTACTGTGGAGAACTATGAACACATTTTATAAATAATTAAGTATTTATGTAACTTACCTTCATTTTTTTATAATATAATTTTGAGCTTAAAATAATATATTTTTTTTTTATTATTATTTTGAAAATTCTACAATCTGTACATACGTGATAATATGTGGTACCTATCTACAACTAGTATAAGTGCTATTATTATTTTTATATAACTGAAAATGGGAAGAAACATCCAATCCATTGACAACACTTTAAAATATTGGAATGAATGTATACAAAATAAATGGATTAAAAATAATTTTGAAGGCAAAGAGACCGCTTTTCCTTTGATGTCAATTTTGTAAATATTTGTTATGTTAAATGGTATTCAATAATTATTTTTTTTTTATCATTTATGCAGGTTATAACTTTTTATCAGTTATAAATTTGTTTAAACGGTCAAACTTTGTATGGAATTAACTTCAAACATCAATTATTGCTCCCTTACAGTTAATATTGACAATATTGGACCATACCAACTAAATGCAGTTGAGGGAGAGGTGATAAAATACATTATTTTAAAAATAAAGATTTATTTTAATTTAAAAATAATTCAGTCATAGATAAATTACATTTAAATGTAAAATTTACATAGTTCTTAATGATATTCTGAAAAAAAAATCTAAATTTATTGTACCTATTGAATTCCATTCACCATACTTTCATCAATATATTATACATCAATGGATAACATGAGTACATTACTTCCGTTATGGTAGCTATACTCCTATAGTTACACAGATAGAAAAATTAATTTAATTTTGTATGAATTGGTAATAAAATAACTGAGATGGCGTGTACATTTTAAGAGGACGCTACACATGTATAAATTCGTACTTGAAAACCGTTTCGCGCGGGAAAGAACCGAGAAGGCTACAGTCATAACTAAGAAACGAAATTTTTACCAAATAATAAGTAGAACATGGACTGTGCAACCTCGTTTTTAATTTTTCGATATCACTTCTACA
>NW_021764967.1:1107-2496 GCF_005508785.2 Acyrthosiphon pisum
GTCCGTGAATTTATAATATTATTTACGTGAACCCGTGAATTTGTGTATTCATGTATTTTTCTAAGTTCTCTACTTTTATTCGTAAAACAAAGATGATCTTACTCATAACATAAATATTAACTACATTAAGTATGCTCATCAAAGTTTTACTTTAGAAAAACCTAACCTATAGAGTAACTTAAGACAATTTTATATGAAATGACAATAAATAATTAGATAATAATAAATTGTTATAAATAATCAAAAAAAAGTAATAAACAAATAAACCAATACCTAAATAACTTAATAATATTAAACTAATAATTTTTTATTTTGGAACAAAAATGTCAGCATATTAACATTTTTTGTCAATAAACAGCTTCTTTTAGATGTCACTATATTTCCAGCAGTGGAGAAACATCTCTCGGAGCTCACTGATGTAGCAGAAATAGCGAGATATTGTTTTGCTAACGCTGCAAGAGTTGAATATTTATTTTCTCTCGATTTCCACCATTCATATGGATTTTGATCGAAACGTAATGGAGGTTCAGCAATGTAAATTTGAAGATGATTAGTTAAATTATCATCAGCTGTTATTGTATTTCCGTATAAATACTCAAGATCGCTTTGAACTGGTGGGATTTGTTCTAAATTAATTTCTTGTTCGTCAAATCTTTCTAGCAACCATACGAATTTTTTCTGTCATAAAATTGGGTTCAAACTCTAAATCTTTATATCGAGGATCTAGAAAGGATGCAATTTGTCTGACAGAGACAGAACTTTTTTCATTACGTTCAAATTTGAATCGTTCTTTAATTTCAAATATAGTTAATATAAGTATTTTTTAAATGATATATTGATCATCGGTTTCTTTATGCTTAAAATGGCAATCCAATAATTTTGATAATAATGGTATGTCATATTCTCGTCGTTGGGGCTGGTCAGAGTGATATTCTGATAGCCGTTAACTACGAGTATATTATGATTTTGCAGGAAGCAAGACCACTTGTGTTGATGGTGAAGATGTTGACAGGGTAGTTTATAAATAAATGTAGAAAGATGAAAAGATACTTTGTAGTTTATTTAAATGTTCTTCAGTAATTTTGTCTAAGTCCAAATGACAAGTTACTACACAAAGTGACGTGAAGGTGCTTGTTATGCTCTGGAGTAGACACGTCTGAATACAGGTTGTTTCAGGCTCCCTTTTATATTCGGGTCCCTGCTCCCCCTGCCTATCGATTCGCTATCTTGTCTCTACCGGATGTGGTACGTGTGACCATCGACTCAACCTACGCATTTTCAATATTCCTATCTAATCTGAGTATTCGCCATAATGTGCTGACAACTAATTTATTATCTGTGTTGTTGTGCAGAAAGCCATCAATTCTGCGAATTGCTAAATATTTATCA
>NW_021764967.1:3695-4469 GCF_005508785.2 Acyrthosiphon pisum
GATCAAAATGTAATGATATAGATCATATGACTCATGTATATGCCGTACTGATTTTAATCTTATTTCCATTTGTTTATATTCTGTAATCAAACTCATTCAAATTATTATTTTTATACTTTATTCACAAATTTTACTATTATTATTTTTACTCCCTGTTTTCTCTTTCTAGTAGTATTGTTTAAAATTTAGACATTCAGATCAATTATTTTACTAATTTGTTCGATAAGCCACCTCAATTCCTTAATTGAAATATTTTATAAAATTCACGTACCCCTGCTTGCCAACCATAGTAATAAATATACATTTTGTAAACTTCACGTCCGTTTTCGGGTCATGAGCGTACGTTATCCTATGTTTTTTCATACAAATCATACCATGGGCTTCTGTTAAATTCAAATTCCTACCATTCTTTTTGAAATAACCTACATCCTGTTCAAAAATAAGTTTTTTTAATTTGTGTTCTTTTAATATTTCGAATTGTATCGTGAAGTTATTGGTAAGATGCTTATCGTAACATGTTATATTCAAAATCTCAAACTTGTCTATGTTTAGCCTTTTTAAAACGTTCCTGTCGGAATGTCCATTCCACAATACTACTATGTTCCTTTTACCTCCTTTCAAAATATAATTTTCTATAAACTCAGGTGTTAGATTATTTAATTTTGAACTCAAACTTTTGTCCAGCTGCATTAGACACGCTGTCCGGGTCACTTCTTTACATTTGAAAATCCACATGATCTCTCTCTTAGCCAACAGTAATTCACGAACTTTCAT
>NW_021764967.1:5112-6117 GCF_005508785.2 Acyrthosiphon pisum
AAAAAATCTATTTTTACGAATGGGTACCATTTCATAATATGGTTGCCTCAACGTGGTTAGTTTAGCACTTATACGTTATATATATGAAAATTACTAACATTATTGAGAACACTATTAATCCCAACGTTAAATATAGTAAATAATTACGCGTATTGCTGACTTCTAGGCCCAGGGGTGGATAGGTAGTATTTATGTCACAGGGAAATATTTGAAGGGGCCCCCAAACTGAAAAAAAATTTGGTCACTTCGCTCGCATAGATATTCAATCTAACACCTTTACCTATAAATAAAATGTTTCGTGCGAAAATGTATTAGTTTGGTGAGGGGCTGGGTAAACGTTATATGAGAAAATAAAATGTATAATAAAAATTAATTATTATTATTATTTATTTAATATAAAAATGTTAATTCTTGACTTGTGCTATTATTATATTGTTGAAAATAACAGTAAGTAATAATAATTTATATAAATTTAAACTATTCCTATTTGGTGAATATTTTATTCTGCAAAAAAACAAAGTGTAGACCCGAGTGGGCCCCCCAACATAAACATAGATGGGGGCCCACAGAGAAAATCCCTTTTTCCCTATGGGCCTATCCACCCTTGCTTCTAGCTGTCCTGATTGTTTTAATATTTCACTATCAATTTCATTTTGTATATAATGTAGCGAATGTGCTATTTCATGAATTTTTTCTAATTTATGCGCATCTCGCTTAATTATTAATCTGAGTAGCTTTACATCTTTGATTTTATTAGGTATCGTATATATTATATTTCCCGATCCTATCTCAGGTATGAAATTTACGTAATATTTAGATTTTATATCTTGTGTTGGACTTAATATTATATCATTTCCATATGCCCTACATTCCGGATTTATCGAAATTAATCCTTGATTTTTTATTTTCTGTATATACGGTTCGGTTTTATCTCGACATGTGATTGTCAAGGTTTCGCCTTTCGTCGTATATATCCAAGTATTTGTATACTTTAATTTATAGAAA
>NW_021764967.1:6167-11109 GCF_005508785.2 Acyrthosiphon pisum
CATAGATAATACCGACGCAGAATCATATGATAACAAATTAAAGATTACAGGCTAGCCAAAATAATTTATTAAAATAGTAGAAAACAAACTAGCATATTAAAAGCAACCGCGAATACATTTAAAGAGGCAACCCATATGGATGGTCAGATAAATAAACTTGGTATATTATACAATCGAATGGCAACAACTGTGAATCAAACCATAATCAATTTAGATATCGTAGAAGCAAAAAGTAATATTAACGAACAGATAAGCATAATAAATTTAATTTTTCAACAGTTAAGTTTCGAAACCGACACAATATGCGAAGTAATAATAGCCGCCCAAGGTGGTATAATACATTCTAGCGTAATATCTGCTATGGAACTACGTAAACAATTAAAAGATATTTCAATAAATGTTCCAAGAGGACAAGGCTTACCGTTCGATTTAAATCAAATATCGTTATATGAACTTAGTAAGATGTCAAAGTTAAACATAATCTATATAAATGAATCATTAATATTTGAAATAATAATACCACTAATAAACTCAGTCGATTTAACATTATTCCACGTAATACCGTTACCAGTAATAAAAAATGATCATTATATACACATAATACCTGAATATGGGTATATAGCTATTTCAAAAACACATGAATATTATTTAACATTATCATTTAGCCAACTATTGATGTGTAGACAAATTAATATGGGAACGTTATGTCCGGAGACACAACCATTAAGATTAGGGGCCAGTGAACTTCCATGCGAAGTAGAATTATTTATTAAACCATCGGGCATACCTAGCACGTGCCCAATACATTATTTAGACATCACTCGTAGTATTTATCATAAATTAAAATATCAGGGACCCAATTCTTGAATCGCTGTGATAATTTATCAAATACGATAATTATCAATTTATATATCACGCACGATAATTTTTTATCACCTATATCAATTCTTGAACGAGAAATGAAAATAAAACATAGTATGTGATAATATATCAATGTTATGATAATTTATCAAATGTTTACTTTGTGTTATCACTTTATCAGTAATTTTCTATTATTATATTCAAATTATTATTTATATTATTATAAAAATCAAATATTCAATTTTACTAAATAATAAATTCTTATTTCGTATACACGTAATTTAGTAAATTTATTACCTACCGGCTACCAATTTAAAATGGAAAACGATATAAAAACAAAAAGGAAAGGTTATATGTCCGTTTCCCAAAAAGAGCTGTTAATCGAGTATTACAGAAGAACATGCGCTAAGATCCGGTAAATTTTCACAAAGTTTTACTAAACAAGTTGCAGATGCAAAGTGGAATAGCATTGCGAATAAATTAAATTCTATTCCAGGGGGCAAGAAAAATGCTCAAGAATGGAAAAGAGTAAGTAATAACTAATATATGTATAATATTTGTATAGTTAAGGCTTAAGAATAAACTTAACAACATACTTAACAACTATATGTCTACCTTATGGCTAGGTAGCTAACCTAACCTACCTTATGAGTACCTTATAACTATTTATTTTTCTAGGCATGGGCAGATCTAAAAACTAAAACAAAAGGAAAGAATTTTCAAATAAAAAAATATTCTAATAAAACTGGAGGGGGTCCAAGTTGTTCAACTCATTTAAATGAAACTGATGACAAAATATTGTCGCTAATAAATCCAACAACTATAACTGGACATATCGGTGTCGCAGAATCGAATGTTCATTTTAGTTTTCCTGGTGAAAGTAACTTTGAAACAATAGGTAATAATATAAAAATAATATTCATTGATAAATATGTGTAATTCTAAATAAACTACATCTAATTGAGTTTCAAATTTCTTTTGTCTAAGGCGATAAAATAGCTATTGAAGGTAATGAAATAAGGATTGAAGACAATACAACCATTATTGATGATAATGTATTGACCATTGAAGACTATGAAATTAATATCGATAATCAGAATATTGAACCAATTGATAATAATTTTAATATTATTACGGTGCAAAACATGTCTACATTACCATTTGAACAGGAAAAAAGATTAGGTAATATCTTACTTAAAATTGAATAGCTTTTCTTAAATTTATTATATTTTTAAATATATAATTTTGTTTGAAAAATATATTAAGCAGATATATCAGAACAAGATAAAATCCAGGATTCTGTTGCAATTGAGTACCCAAAAAAATCCCAAAAGCGTCAGTCCATGGCTGCGGTAAGACTACAAAAGAGTTTAACAGCTACTGAACAGTTGGTAGAAATAGCAAGACAAAAATTGTCAATTAAAAAAAATTATTATGATAAAAAGATTCATCTACTGGAACAGAAAAACCAACTTTTATTGAGGCAAGTACTTGCAAGTGAGAAACATAATATGCTATAGTTCAAAATATATTGCAGATATAGTATTTTGTATTAATTTGTTAAGTTTTATATATATATATGATTTAATAGTTTTGTTGTGTTAAAAATTTACAAAAGGCTGTAATATTGTAACTAAGAGTGCTTGATAATAATGATTAACATTTTTATACAATTATTATTATTATATTTCCTACTTAAATTTGTTTTTTTAAATGTATTAATTAAGTTTTCATGCATAATGATTTGTTATTTTTTAAATTTTGTTTTGTTTTATTATCTTGAGTTTATCTTTTACAAAATACTGTACTATATTACCTGAGAGTTACTTATAATTTTTATTCATATTAAATTTTACATTAATGGTAAAATACATTTTTTTTTATTTCTCATTCATATGAAATATATCTTATGACACGACGCTGCATCCTTCTACCTGCTAATAACTCTTCATTTATTCCTTGTCTATTTCCTAGTTCATTGTCTACTGCTTCAAACATTTCTAAGTCGATTTCTTCCACTTCTTCAATTTCATCATCTCGTTGAAATTGTATATTATTTTGGATACATATATTGTGTAAAATAGTACAAGCGTTAACTATTTTACATGCTTTTACTGGTGAATAATGCAAAATTCTATGTTTCAACAAACACCTATTTTGAAATATTTTTAAGTATTAAAATTATAAATAAGTTAATAATTTCAATAATACAATAATATTAACTTACCTAAAACGCATTTTCAAAAGACCAATACACCTTTCAATCAAACTTCTAACATATTTAAATTTGTGATTGTATCTTTCTTCGGGTGTATTAGGTTGATATTGTGTTAAGGGTGTCATAAGCCAAGGTCTCAAGGGGTAACCGGAATCTCCTGTAACCCATATTAGTAATTTTTCAATTATGTAATAAATAACTTATAGGATAATAAATTATAATATAAAGAAAATCTAACTTTCATATAGATAAAAACTACCAATGTAATGAAAAGTGCCTATTACCTACTAGGACATATTCATACCTAAAAGATAGAATCCTTCAGGGTAATGGTTATTAATTTCTCTAAGAATAGGTTCTAGTTGACTATTGTTCCAAATGTAGGCGTCATTCACACTCCCTGGAAATAATGCTGAAACATTAATTATTCTCATATCCGAATCACATACCTACATAAAAAATAAATAAAGAAGTATTACTATGGAAATTATAACATATTATTACTATAGTCTATCATAAAATTTATTATTTAACCAATGTAATGATCAATCATACACGTACTAGCTGGACATTAATGCTGTGGTAGTTTTTTCTATTTACATATATATATATTCAGGATGATCTGGATCATCTTTTTTGGGGGGAAATATTCCAACATGGGTACAATCAATAATGCCCACTATTCCCGGAAAACTAAATTTATTATTAAACCTGTAAAAAAATTATTATATCGTTATTATATTATATTTATTAAAATATATCTATGGTCAAGGTTACTTTTCTCTTGTTTGTCGTAATTCGTCGTATGTTGATGGAAATTTTACCCAGTAATTAAATATTTCTGGTTGATTCATAGCTTTTACTACTTCATCAATTGCTTTCGAAACAGATGGCTGGGAAACAAATGTTAAATGACTATTTCCAACGGGACGTTGGTAAGAACCAGTCGCAAAAAAATTTAAAGCTATAAATACCTAAATTATAATTAACAAACTAATTGATGAATGTCTTGAAAATATTAAATATAATTGTTATAAACATTAATAGATGTATAATTTTAAGTGTATTGCAGAGGTAACTTAATATTTATGATTAATAATTATGTTCACCTACAATTAGGTATTGTTAGGCACAGAAATGTATTATTTACTTACTTTAGTTTGTATATCTAAAGCAGATTTTCTTGTCGGTTCTATCAGAAATGGAGTAAGAATGTTTATAACATATCTCACTAAATTTTTATTGAGTCTATAATTTTTAATAAAAACATCATCTGGCAATAAAAAAGCATCAAACCTTTCTTTGTGATTTAATTTTCTATAATTTAGAGCATTTTCTTGTCGTTCGAGATTTTCTAGAGCAGCTACATAAAACTCATCCATTATTACCAAAAGATATTTTAAAGTTTAAATATTTTAATTTAGATTATTATAATATTATTTAGAATAATGCAATGAATAAAAAGATAAAAAATAAACTGTAAACAATTAGGTTCTAAATAAAATATAAGATTTTTTAGTCCTGTATGTATCAATTTATTTAAATTATGACATGATGAAATAACTGTGATAATCAAATTCACCGGCATAATGCCTAGTGATAATTTATCACTTTTATTATCATAGTAAATTATCAAAAATAGATTCCAGAATACCAAAATACGATAATTTCGATATTTGTGAGATAATTCATGAATATCACGCGTGATAAATTATCACAGCGATTCAAGAATTGGCCCCCAGAACGCTTGGATATATACAATAAAAACAACCGACAATGTAGCTATCTCGTGCGAGAATCGAGACCAGGCAATGAATATACAATTAAGTGGAATAGGAATATTAAAGTTAAACGAGGGACTGG
>NW_021764967.1:12292-13729 GCF_005508785.2 Acyrthosiphon pisum
ATGCGTAGTATTGGGAGGATATATTAGGAACAAGCCAGAGTTGTTAATACCATTATTGGGGCAGTTAGAAAACAGTCTAAAGCTCGAGGGGGCGACAACTCTGTCCACCGTATATCTCAACCGGTACTTGCATACTGACGAAAGAACACCAGTTATAGTTTTTTGGAATGGTACAACCGATAAAATCATAATAAACCGATTGCAATTAAACATAAAGAAAATGTTAAATATCACTTCATATAGTGATAACAACGATAATTATTTTCACCTGAAACTTCTTGATATAACCGGATCCACCAATAAATTATTATACTCTAGTAAAATAGGATACCACCCAAAAAACGGGAGAATGCTAAATCTAATGGAAACCCATGACTTAATATGCAGAATAAACCATAACATAACCCATAGTCACGATCCAGTTGCGGATGTGATTATCACCAAATGTTTATTTAATTATATTATAAAGGATATGGGACCAATACAGTTATATCAATTATGTAAACCCGAATATAGAATAAAACGATTATACTATAGTTAAACTAAAAAAAAAAAAAAAATAATAAAAAAAAAAATTTATTATATATATATAAAAAAAAAAAAATATTCTAGTAAGACCAATAGATTAATGGATGGATATATAAATATGTAATAATTAATGTCTAAGTTATAAAATAAGTATTTTAAACACAAATATATATAACCACCATGTTAGAATAAGGAAAAATGTAAAACAAAAGAAAATTATAAAAAAAAAATGTCTTAATATCTAACAATTATTATACACTTAACCCAATGTATCACTATTTTATAACCAATGTACCACTATTGTAAAATTATTGTAATAACTACATACTATAACTTGTAAAAGATTTATGTTTAAACCTTTAAACATAAAGTCTTTTTTTCAGAAGGGAGGTGTTACGTACCTACGTATAAATCAATTATGTATAAACTATGTATAGCGTATCGCACGTTCTTAGCAATATCTAACGGATGTAACTAATAAGACAATTAGTATATTATATCACGCGGAGATCGTTGCAAAAGCATAGTATGAAACAATCAAACCATAAAAGCATCGTCACACGTATCTCCTCGGGAATGTCAACACACATACAGAGGATGCGAGTCGTCCAGCATACCAAGTCGAGACCAGGACTCTGTCTCACGACCGGATTTAGCCACTACAACGACCACCCACTCCAAAGGATCCGATCATATATATACGAGCCCATGACAAGAGCTCGTCAGACGGTTAGGGACACATAAGACACTCAGAGGCAGGTTGTAACACCACTCACTGTCATATATTTGCAATACACATAAGACACTTAGAGGCAGGTCGTAACACCACTCACTGTCATATATTTATAATATTGTAATTTTGTACTTGTTAATAAACACTCAAATATAACATAATACATCAAGTGTTCA
>NW_021764967.1:13779-15079 GCF_005508785.2 Acyrthosiphon pisum
ACGCTTGGATATATACAATAAAAACAACCGACAATGTAGCTATCTCGTGCGAGAATCGAGACCAGGCAATGAATATACAATTAAGTGGAATAGGAATATTAAAGTTAAACGAGGACTGCAGGGGCTACACACCACAAATGGTGCTAACACCAAACAGGCATTTAAATTCGACACATTATAAAGATTTTATATCAAACATAGGTATAACATCAAATTTGACAATCCCCACTTCTATAAAGAAAAGAATAAGTAATGTTATAACACATACAAATTCCGTAGTAAAATTAACCGATCTAAGTCAATACTCTAAATCCATTGAGGAAATAGAACAATTAATACAAGAAGAAAAGGATAAAAAGACCACAAGGGATACTACTGATTTTCACACCTATTTGTTTTATCTAATAATAATAATAGTAACGGGTATCATTATAATAAAATGTAAAAAGAAAATGAGTAATAACCGATCAGTAAATAGAATTAGGCGACACCTAGTATCATTACAGACAGCTAGAGAATTGGACGAAGTCACGCGTTTATAAGTAGGGTCACGTTAGGGTTACCATATTTTATTTCGCAAAAACCGGGACAACATTTTTAAAATTTTTTAAATTTATTTTCTGATAATACAATATACTTTGTAACACACATTATATGGATAATAATATTTGAAGCTTTAAAAATTAAAGAATACATAATAAAATATAACATTTTTAATCTGTGTCCGATGTGTTCTCCGTCGGCAGAAAAGTCTGAGTTGTTTGATACTTGGCTGAAGCTAATGTATTACTAAAATATATTATAACCTGATTAAATATGAAAACTAACCTTTACACAAAATTAAATCATGTATGGGCGAAATAACTACAAACGAATCTTAATAAATAAATCAATTCATAAACAAATCTTAAATTTTACGGCTACTATCATTTCTAATAATTTTAATTTGATTAATCATTATTTAAATACATCCTATACTTAAGGCTTTGCGAATATTGTCACGAAGCGCAAATACTGTTATACATATATTTACATTTTACATAAATAATAATAGTATAATGACCAATCGATATTAATACTTTGTCTTGTTCCAGACATAATACATAATACAAATATCTCAAAATGTATAATTATTATCAAAAATAAAGTTGTCTCACATATAATCATTTTTTTTACAGTCACAACATCAAATTCATTATAATGGACTTCGAATTCACTATGATAAATAAAAAGGATTTATTACTTGTATCGGGGTCGTTATCAAACAGTCTCGATAAATATAGACCAATTAAAATTGAGG
>NW_021764967.1:16911-18465 GCF_005508785.2 Acyrthosiphon pisum
ATTTTTGTAACTGAATTAGATATAGATATATTAGACAGTATTTTTTATATTTTGTGTATAGCACCACCTCTGGTTGAATTGCCAAATACTGTAAATGCTAAAAAGAAGAAATTATTGTACAATATTGGAATGAGGAGAGTAGCAGACCTGACTCCAAGAAAAAAAAAACTATATACCGTAGCCAAGAAATTGATAAAAAAAGTAAACTGTATGACTAAAAAAAATGTATCCTTCAAACAACAACTTAAATTTGCCAAAAAGTTTGTTATAACTGATAGTTGTAACAACTTAGCAGAAAAACTTAATAAAACAACACTAGACTTCATTAAGACTCAAGTACATATCCAAAAAAATAGTCCAAAAGGAAGGAGGTATACTTTGGAAGATAAAATTTTAGCACTGTCTATGTATAAAACATCGCCCAAAGGTTATAGATTTTTATCATCAATTTTTGCACTTCCATCAAAAGCCACATTGAATACAATGTTGAACCGAATACCTTTCACACCAGGAATAAATGTACACATAGAAGAAAATCTTAAATATCAAGCAACTAAATTACCCAATAATAATAAAAAATGTGCACTCATCTTTGACGAAATGTCTTTAAGTGCCGGACTGAAGTACGATAAAAAATATGATATGGTATTTGGAATTCATAAATCTGAAAACCAAGAAGCAAAGTTTGAAGACCATGTAATTGTCTTTATGTTAAGAGGAATCATTAAGAAATGGAAGCAGCCATATGCCTATTACTTCTGCACCAATACCACCAAAACCAGCGATCTTGTCAACTACCTGGAAACTGTCATCAAAAGTGTCAATAAAACGGGATTTGAAATTGTAGCTACTATTTGTGACCAGGGAGGGACAAACAGGGCAGCTATCAATCACCTTATATCTGAAACCAATAAAAATATACCTTAATCAACCGAGAAAAAAAAATGTGGGTTTTGAAGTGGACGGTAAAGAAATTATACCAATTTATGACCCGCCACATTTATTAAAAGGAATAAGAAATAATTTATACAATAAAGATTTGATTTTTACAATGGATGGAACCACCTACACGGCGTCGTGGGATCATATTGTGGCCATTTATGAACATGACAAAAAAAATGAAGAGTACGGTCTACGGGCTCTTTTTAAATTGAATCACAACCACATTCACATTGAAAGAAGCAAAATGAAGGTATCAAATGCTGCACAAGTTTTCAGTCATAAAGTTGCTTCAGTAATTAAACTCGTTGCTGATAATGGTATGTATATTAATAGTATTCTGAATTTATTCTGTAAACCCAAGTAACTAATATTTTTTTAATTAAATATTTTAGCTCCCAAAGAAAGCTTGCTGGCAAATGCTGTAGGAACTGCAAAGTTATGTTTATTTATGGACCAAACATTTGATTCTGTCAATGCATCTACAATAAATGCTGAATATGGGAAACCTCTAAGGAGTGCTGTTCGAAATACATCCCTTCATATGGCACATTGGAAGTATGCCATCAAAGTATTCGAGTCAATGAAGTTCATCACAAAAGAACTGGTAAACTC
>NW_021764967.1:20283-23036 GCF_005508785.2 Acyrthosiphon pisum
TCACGAGTGCGATCGTAAAATCACATTAATGGTATTATTATATTATTATCCGTGTAAAGGCGTATTTGCTTATTATTGTTGTGTTCCTATTACAAATTATACAGGCACAGGTAGTAGCGGCTGGCCAGCAAGCACCGACAATCTGTGAGTTTTTACATATATATTATTATCATTCATTGTTTTTTATATTGTCGGCACAAGAGTGCCGTGTTGTTTATATTTTATATTTATATTGTTGTGTTCCTGTCCATATTATTTTTCTACCAATTATACAGCAATATAAATTCCTCAGAAATCGTGTTATTCTTATTATTATTTTAATTGTAGCACACACACATACACACACATTTACACACCCACCACACTCTAGCACTCACAGGATTTGCTCGGCGACCCTGTCCACTTTCTGTCGAGTGCTATACATAAATACACATCATAACACAGGTCGGTCGGTGTGTACAGAGTGCGTACGAAGTGTCTGGTGACCGGGCACCGCGGACTATTTTTGTACGTTCCCGGCCCAATCAGTAATAGAAGCTTTATTATAAGTTTTACTTATCGTAGTAAAAAAAAATCAAAAACCGTTAGTCACAATTTTAATTTATAATCATTTAAAGTTCAAATGTTTACGAAATATGTCAAAATTGCGAAATTCTGTAAGTTATTTTGAATTTAAAAAGTCATAAAATGTTTGTGATTCATACCTAAGGTTAACCTTGTATTAAATTTTTAAAAATATTTGGCCAGCCAAAATGTTTTTACCGACATTTCTGAAAAAAAATAATAAGAAACATTGAAAATTTCAACTGTCCATAAATAGCTAAAAAAAAAATAAAAATCTTTCAAATGTTATTCCATGTATACTATACATTGTATAGGTTATACCAATTTGAACATTTGGTGAATATTTCAAGTATCTACATTCTACAGTTTTTAGTTTTTGAGTAACAATTCAATTATGTCGAAAACTGGTTTTGCGTAAACTCACGTTTTTCTCTAATTTTTGTTTTTCATGTCACATTTAAAAACTAGTGAAAATTTTAACTTAGGGACTAATAACTTACGCCGAGAAAGAATCCACTATTTTATCATTTGAATCATCTGTCACAGTAATACTAATATTATTAGATTGAGACTCAACAGTTTCTTCTATTTGTTGAATGTCTATTCTAGTCGATATAGATTTTCTATAAATTATTTTTAAAAAAAAAATTGTAAGAATTACATATTCTGTAAAATGTCTACATTTTAAAGTGCAATAAACCTCAATTATATAATTACTTACAACCCTTTTTCTTTTTTAGATCTTTCATACGTTGACGTAAAGCTTTATTTCCAACTGTCCTTTTTTTGTACGGAATTTTTTGGGTGACATTTTAATATTTATCACAGAATAAAAAACACAAAATTAAACACATAAAAAAATTCAATTTTTCAACAAACAATAAGTACAATGTTCAATGTTGGCTGTTGAAGCACTAGACAATGTCATGTGTAATGTGTATAGCAGCAATTGTAGTGTGCGTCCTCCGTCGTGTCTCAGCAGTAAATTATACTATTATTATTTATTATATTGGCAGTAAACCAGTCACCAAAATTAAATCGTTTCATATCGAATCTATTCCTGGAAATTATTACGGGCCGGTAACCAAAACGCACGGGCGCGCAGCGCGGCCCAGACATATTATAATTGCAGTCTATCGTGGTGGGAGAAATCGTATTCGACGACCGTAGAGCAGTAGCACACTACGGTAGACAATATACAATAAAATTGAAATCTTTACATAATAACTGTTTCGCGCGGGAAAGAACCGAGAAGGCTACAGTAAGTAACGAAATTTTCACCAAATAATAAGGAGAACATGGACTGTGCAACCTCGTTTTTATTTTTTCGATATCACTTCTACAAAAAAAGTTCTTAGTGTTTTAAAAACTATTATTTTTGTGTTTTTTAGAGTTGAATAATTTTTTTTGTAGAAGTGATATCGAAAAATTAAAAACGAGGTTGCACAGTCCATGTTCTACTTATTATTTGGTAAAAATTTCGTTTCTTAGTTATGACTGTAGCCTTCTCGGTTCTTTCCCGCGCGAAACGGTTTTCAAGTACGAATTTATACATGTGTAGCGTCCTCTTAAGCTAAACGGTATCACCTTGTAAATGTGATGACCGACAAATCTAATTTGCTATTACTAACACTATTACAATAATATATAATTTCATACAATCATTAATATAATAATTCTACCTTATTTCATACTTCAGTTACTTTAATGGTATCAAATAGTGTATGTGATCGTAATCACGTAACGGTGTCGGAGGTGATGCTGTGTTAATACAATATTTTTTAATCATAGTACAAATAATTATTAATACAAACAAAATTATAATGCTATAAAATATATAATTATGATTTCTATGTATTTCTCGTACTGATTGTTTTGTTAGTTGATAATCAATATCTCTATTTATGTTATCTAAAGAATTAGATATAGAATTTAAATCATGTAGTTTTTCAATTTTCCCCATATTCCTAGACGTTAGTATATTAAATGTAATATTATGCTCTAAATTTTGCCCCCCTGTAATTATCTTAGTTTCTGGTATTATATCCACTAATTTTGAGTTTTGAACTGTTGTAACCGGGTGTAAAATATTTTGACTGGCATACCCCTTACATTGTTCCCCAATAGTTAATAAACCTGTTCCTACTAACTCTATAATTTCAGATATCTCGTCTACTCCACACTTAATA
>NW_021764967.1:23086-32602 GCF_005508785.2 Acyrthosiphon pisum
CTCCCACTCTACCACCTATTCGCCGCCCGAAATACCACCACTCGCTATGCGGCGACCGTGGATTATTCCACGGCCGCCGCCGAGTGGTTTGTCTACAGCGGCTCAAGTAAATACAATGGAAATAATAACGCCCACGACCGTCTCACCTGGTATATGTTTGTATTTTTATGTATGGTTATATAGATGTTATAGATATATTGTATAGATATATAACAACTTATAATATATGCATTTATTTATTAAATCTGTCATCAATATGATAAATTCATCGTGATAACAATCGTGGTGTACATTATCATAAACTAACTATTTTTTTTTGTGCGTTTTTTCTACTTCTCACCGTTACGCGTTTCTATTCATTCCAAATTTTAACTACTGATAGTGCGTTGTGAGTGTTTTCGACCTGTTTCTTCCTAGAACTACTTTTTTCTGGTCGTTTATTGCTGTGGCCGTTGATCGTGAGTACTCATTTTTCTGTTTCCGTTATCACTGCGGTGATATCACCTTATCAGTATACTCCCCACACAGCATAGATATATTTATTCAATGTTAAATAAATATTTAAGAATAAATGTCAATCATTATTAAATATCAAAATTTTATTGACAATAGATTTTTAAATATTTAATTTTAATTAAATAACCCTTTTGCATTTTCAATTAAATATTAAAAACCAATGTTAAATAAATTTTTTTTATAAATAATTATTTAACAGTATACATTCAAAGTTAAATCAACATTTATAAAAGATATTTAATAAATGTTGGCCTAATTTTAGTATTAAATATTGTAAATCCAATATTTAATTTGTATTGCTAAATACCTAGCTAGTTAATGAATATTTATAAAAAATAAATAAATTACCAACACATTATGATAATTATTAATTATATTTGTTTATTTTTTAATACAAATAATATTGATGTATTATAGAAATGATTATAATATGTATTTTAAATTATAATTTTTTTCTTTTACATTTTGAAAAATTAATAATATGTATATAAAAAATTATACAATTTAATAATTAAAAGCATATAGCATCATTTTTTTTTTCAAGCCTTTTGATATTAAAAGGAGCTTGTGCCAATACATATTTTATAACTTCCTCCATGTCATTTTGAGTGACGTTTTTGAATTTATGATTTTGTTTAACTGCATCTGCAAGTATAAAATGTATTGGCTATCATTATTAATGTAATAATAATTAATAAGTATACACAGTTGGGTTAGTAATTAATCATTATGATAATCTAACACATCCAGATGTTAATTTAACAAAAACATAATAATTATTTAAATATTAGTATTACGATAATATTAAGTTATTTAAACCAAAATACTAAGGAAGTTGGATAGACGTAAAAATATTTATAGATTATATGAGCAATAATAAAAATCTGCATACATTATTCATATTTTTTCAATGAAATCTGTATAATTATTTGGAAAAATTGATTAGGTAGTCACATTTGTTAGATTATCGACTGAAAACAAATTTAAAACTTTAAAAACGGGAAAATTTCTCTGCTGTATAGTAGGTGTCGAGTGCACCTCGCCATTAATGGGTAGGCCACTAATAGATGTTTTAAATTTGAATTCAATGATAAATTATTGTATATAATAAAAAGTTATTCTGAAAGGAAATGATGATCTCTATCAGATTAAGAATTAATAGATATCAATATTTTAGGATATTAATATTTATTCAACACTCTATTCAGAATCTAAAATAAATTAATAAAACTAATGTAATTGTGAACTTACCAAATATGACTGAACAAACAGCTAGTTGTGAAAACTTAATTTTTCCTTTTTTCCCACTAAATGAATAAAGTTTCAACAACTCATCTGTAAACAGCTTACTCATAATCCTTTTAATCATTGACTTACTATGTTTTCCACCGATGTAAGATAATTGATTGGTCTTAAAAAAACAGAAAATAATTTGACTATAGGTATAATGGGTTATAAATAATGTTAAAATAATTAGGGCTGTGAATCTGATGCTGTGTAAGACCTTTAAATTACATTCAATATTATTAAAACACCATACAATTCAATAAAAATCAAAATTCTAATATAAGGGTCAATAGTCATATTGAAAATAAAAAACCCTTTTATGAATAAAAAACTTTAACATTTAAACTATTTCAATAGTTTCTCAATCAAAATAAAAATATTTATCGATGGAAAATTATATTTTGTAATAAGCTTAATAAAAACGCTTATCCAACAAATTCTCAGCTCTATTTAAAAGTAATTAATATTTAAAATATGTAGGTTAGTATACAAAATTAATTCTGAATTTGCCATCGCCACATATTTTATCGTTAAAAGTCTCAAGGTCAATTGTATTATCCATAGGTAAAGGACAGTCGATTATATTGTTCAATGATGACTGGTTATTTGGATGACTAGCATGTGAAATGTCTTCAAATTTGGACTCAAATGTTTCAAATCTTTGGCTCAAATCCAATTGATTGTTTACAACTCTTCTTAACTCATACTTTATAAAAGCCAATCTATGCAGGACATCTTTTTGAAAACCATTATCTATATTGCAGGAAATTTTAAAACCACATTTGTATAATTGTTTTTTTTTTTTTTATTAATGAATATCATACAATGTAACTTACCCACCGATTTATATGAAATTGTATTAGTTAATGATTGGTTATCTGGGGAAGCGGATTTATTATAACTGTCATTTATTTTCACAAAATGCTCATCATTTTTTAGAATACCTAGATATGAATTAATACATATTGTGTAATTATTGATTTTGCTAATTAAAAATAATTAATTTAATTTACCTGGTTGGAATTCAATTGGTTTCTTTATATTTTTATCAACTTGTAAAACCTCTGTAGTATTAATGTCATTAATATTACCAACACTGTCATCATTATCATCATTATTATCAATTGTATAGTCATTGCAGTTTAATGGATTTTTAGTTATAATTTCTGTTACTGTAAATTAGATTACAATTTATAAATTATAATAAAATGTTTCTATATTATTTTAATAGTACCTATATTATATGTTACAATGAAAGAAAATAATTTCCAAATACGTAAATTTTTGTAAATGCACAAAAATAGCTATTTATACAGTTATGTTGTAAAATTGTATAAAATTTTCATCTTTTACTCCCAATGACGTCATTATACCAACATTTACGCGTCTTAGGCTGAATATAATTTATTAAAATCAACATACCTTCATTTGCATTACTATAAGAAAGTTTTCTGGAGATTGATTTGGTTTGTGTATGATCCATTTCTTTGTAATAGCTGCTGTTTACACTTTTAGTATTTTGAGAAATTGGACTTATCATAACTATATACAAATGGAATGTATTACTTTTATTTATTATTTTATAGTAGGTATTTAACTCACATTTACTTTTGTTCGGTGACGGTGACCATCCACTCATAGGTGTATTCCTAGCTTTAGGTTTATCAGTACTATTGTCATCATCATTTAACCTACATTTACTTTTTTTCGGTGACCATCCACCCTTAGGTGTATTCCTAGCTTTATGTTTGTCAGTATTACTGTCATCATCATAATCATCCTCAGATGCTAAATTTAAAAAAATCTTTTTTTTTAACAAACATCCAAGTAGTTTGGTATTTTAATATTTAATGTAGGTACCTGAGTAAGTTGGATAGGAGGAACTGGGTTCAATTATATTTTTTAATGTTGTATCCTTAATTTTCCGTTTGGTTCTTACATTACTATCATAGTCTTCCGCAGATGATATATCTGTTCTATTTAAACCTTTTTTTGTCATTTCTCGAGCTTTAAGCAATGAATCTATAATATTGTACATTTTTAAGTATGACATATAACAACTATGAATATGATAATAACATAGTCATTGATGTTCTAAACTGATTATTTATGAATGTATAATATAATATGTTACTATTAAGGTTTTATTATAGTAATATTAATATGTTTATGTTATAAACAGGACTTATAACTGTGTCGATAATTATAAACAAGTGACATATTATGGAAATTACATTCAAGATATTATAAACCTTTTATAGCTTATTATTTATGAATTTTGTTTCTTAGTGCACAAACTTACAAGTCATGTTGGTTTATTCTAACCATACCTAACTTGGAAGGCAAATTAAAAATATATAAAGATATCCATAAATAATAAGACATGGATAAATATAACAATACCAAATATACACCAATAAATTAAAAACTATAGTTTTAAGTAAGTATTTTACCAGTTGTTTTCAATACTCTGACGTTGAAATAAGTATATTCAATTTCATTAGGGACACTTTTTCGCTCAATTAGTTTTCTAATTGCAGAATAATTTTTGGTTATTGGCCAGGCACACTTATTATTTTTCAACCAGTTTGTAGGAACAGCTTCAATAGAATTATCTTCAGTAAAAATGACCACTGAATAGGTATTCATTTTTATACCTTTATTTAAAATATAATACATATAGAATACAGTAATAATTTTGTTTATTAAATTAAAATTTCACACATTTAGCAAATACAAATTATATAATAAATAACTGATAATTTAAAAATATTTAAAAAGTGACAAAACAATAAAATAAAATGCTTAATACCTATTATAATTAATATTCACACTATTCATAATATGTATGTATAATAGGATATGCAATACTATGGTTGAGATTATAATCATACATAATCATATATTTAGAAAATTCCGTTTCAATATCAATAATTGTAAAATTTTTTGATAGATTACCAACTTTAGCTATACCTAGCTTTAAACTGTTAATGGGTTTATCAAAAAATGGTTCAACCTGAGTAAAACTTTTACTTAAAAATACATTTTTACCTGAACGAGGATCATGACATATGTTTAAAATTTTAAAAATGGATAGTTTGTTTTGTTTTTTGAAACCAATATATACATCAGACACAGACTTAATATTAATTTTAAGGTTATTTTTAAAAAGAATTTGAAATTGAGGTCCAGTATAATGTTCAGTTAGGGGACCATTGCTATGCTCTTTTTTGAAAAATACATTGCTATTATTATTGACCAATGGTTTGTTGAAAGTTATGAATTCTTGGTAACGATTTATCACCTGTTCCAAAGGTTTATCATGTTTCCTAACCATTTTTTTTAAGAATTTCATGAAATTCTCAAAAGGGAAACATGAACAATTATCCAGGGCTCCATATTTTCTGTAATCATCAGCAAGGTGTATTAAACCGTGTATATTAAGAGAAGAAAACTGTGCCCCATATAATTCTTCAAATGTTTCTACAAAATATACGAGTAATTTTTCAACAAACTCTACACGATTCATACTACTGTGTGGTGATAACAGAATCCTAAAGGCTACATGCAAACATAGAAAATGAGAATAATATTCATCTGTAATTACACCTTTTAAAACAATTGGTCCAACATATACTAGCATGAATTTAAACTCAGTAGCCTTAAATCTCAAAATTTCATTTAACCCTCTAGTCTTTCGAGGGAAATCACTTGTAATAAATGATTTAATGGATAAAAGATGATTAGATATTTTTGTAACATCACTATTTTATAATCGAACTGATACAGACGCATTTTTCATAATTCCTAACCAAAGGAGAATTAACTTTTTCATAACACCTAAGCACCCTAAATGCATATAATCTAAACTGAAACATGTAACCATATCAATATATGGTACTTCAGTTAATACAGAAACCTCATTAGTGACATGATGATCATCATCGATACGATTTAAAAAGTCACTATGGGTTCTTTTACAAAAAACTGTTCCCAAAAAGCATGTTGTAAAATTAATCCTTTCACCCACAACAGTGCATCTTGAACAAGAATTGTATCCATTGAAATTCTTAGTGCGAGTAACAAAACTTCGAGCAGGAAGATCACAACATATTAAATCTAAAACAACAAACTTAGTACCAAATTCTGTAATCATGCCACTATAGGATAAATGTTTAAGTTCGTCAACCAAATCACTCAGAAACAAATTACTACATTTAGGTTTTTCTTTCCCCCAATAAAGACCTATTATGAATAAATTCGGTCTATATTTAGGATAACGAGCATAACCGAGAATGGGCCAGAATGTACTTGAAGAACTCTTGGTCAGTGGTAAGCCATCAATCCCCACAACTAAATTAATTTTTTCCTCAAAAAGACTCAAATCATAAAGAGATTTTAAACCATTTTCAATACCAAAATGGTAATATAAACCAGGATGAATAGTTTGAATTTCACTAGATTGATTTTTCTTATTGGTTTTTAAAATTGTTCTTGAATCAACAGGAAAATTGTTGAAACAACTATGCCCTTTTAATATTTTTAACAAACTAGAAAAAGATTCCGATGTAATTGAATAATTCACGGTCCATTTTGCTAAAGAATTTAATATTGATTGTTCTTCATCAAATATGTCCAGCATATTAATTTTATCACAAATAGATTCATCACTACTAGAATCAGAAGTTATTGAAAAAGAACCATGTACAAAATTATTTTTTTCAGTAGCATCAAGTGGTTTGCTTAAAATGTTTGATTCAGTTATAAGATTATAAGAGCTCTCAGAACTTGACATAAAAGGGATTTCGTGAGATGAACAGGATGGTTGTGGACCTAATTCAGGTTGGTCATCGATCAAAAAATTTACTGTTTCAAGTTCTTCTAAAAACCTTCTACGCTTAGTAGATTTACTAATATTATGGTTATACATAACTGAATATTGTTTTTAATTATATAAAAATAATTATTTAACTTAGTAGGTAATAGGTATATAAATACAAAAATTACTTACTGACTATATATCAACAATTTACTATTAGTCTAAATCTATAGTGGTCGTCAGATTAGGCTTGATATAATATGTGCAACAACTAGCTGAAATAAAAATGTTGTAAATAAACATAATTATATAGTTATGTATAAATAAATTATAATCAATATACCAACTAAGTTTGATCATTATAGGTAAAAAGCTGCTATGTCTTAGTGTTTTACTTGTAGGTATATGCTAGGATTTATTAATTGTTGTCAGTAACTATATGCCAAAAAGCATAATTTTATTTTTGATATTTCACTAAAAATTTAATTTGTACAAATGAGGATTTACAAATCATGACAATAAAAGTTGATGCATAACAGCAAAAACCACGGTGAAAACTAAAATTAAATTAATATTATTTATTTACACAAATTTAGCATACCGACACCCAGGTAATAAGCCTACCTAGTATCTTTAATTTACATTAACAGCAGTTATTGGTAGTACGCTTTTTTCTAGCAATTGCATATCAAAAACCCTTGCCCATCCAACAATAGAATTAGAACAACAGTTTGTCGTATTATTATGCTTGTTATTTTGTTTAATTTGAAACACTCAATAGAGAAAAGTATTTTCTTTTTTTAATAAAAATAAATAAAGCAAATTTATGTCACAATACTATAAATACCTATAGTAGGTATAGGTACTTAATTATTTAAATATAAATATCTGCGCCTACTTAATTTGTGCACCGCCTATAATTTAATTTAATGTTTAGCATAGTTTTTCAATTTCAATTATTAACCAAATCTGATAGTTTTCTGTCAAGGACCAATCAGTTTTTACTATCGTGATATTGGTATGAACCATTTTAGGGTGTACAAAACATTTTGTAATTTGAAGCTTAGATAAAATTGTTGCATAAATTTACTTTAGCTACCTGCACACAGTATTATTATTTTTTTTTTTGTTGTACTTTTATATGTTGACGGACAAGGAGTTAAGAATGGTGCAAAAAAAATTTAAATTATAGCCTTTTAAAATTCACTATTTCCCACTTTTGCATAGGTTAAGTTAGGATACTATCGGGGTGATAGTCAAAGGCGATGAGTAATATTATGATATGTGGTTATAACTTATAAGTTAGGTAATTATTATGTACCTATAAGTATAATAGTATTAAAAGTAGACGCATTTATATTATAATATGTATTATAAAATTAGTAACTACCTACATTTCTATTAATTTAACTGCACATAGCTATATTTATTTCTATATTAAAATTAGAGTCCCTATTTATAGTATTTAATATTAATTATAATAAAATAAACAAAACAGGAATACCTAAACTTCAAAACTATATAGTACCTAGTTTTCAAATTATTTTTTTGCATCATGGTTCTTAACTGTTTAAAATAAATAATTAAAAGAAAATCAAAAAAAAGGTGGGTAGGTAGTTAAAGTGAATATTTTCCAAAATTCAATTTTCGATTTTATGGAATATGATTAGAAGATAATAGGTACTTCCAGACTTCCTAAATTCTAATAACAGCTGTAGTAAAACCTAGCAGCTTTTTACAAAGTGATCGGACACGAATTCTATTATTATTTAGTAATATAAGTAGGTAGGTATATCAACAATAATAATATTGATTTAGTTATATACTTACAACATTTATAACTCCATGCGTGATGTAGTATCCAAATAGGTTTCGTAGTGAAATAATATTTCAATAAAAGTTTCGGACTCGCTTGTGTGGACAATAGACATAGAAAACGATTGAATGCAGAAATGCAGAATTGCAGACTGCAGACGCGCCACGCAGCACGGCGGCTGATATTCGTACCTACTTTCGTCGATAATGAGGAGTAGGGTGGGGTCGTAATATACGCTTCTAGAACATTCACCGATAATAATATAAAAATAGCCAATATTTCAAAGTTTCCAATAGATTATTGGAAAAACAACAACTGTTCCCAGTCCGTGAATCGTGATACGCGATAGCTCTGGCGACTGGCATTACTGTACTCTATTCGCCGTAAGTTGACCCACTCGCTCAACAAAAACCGGTCGCGGCCGCGCAGGCCACCGCGTCTTTGGAGCGCTAGTAGTGATCGTCGCCAGTAGTAGCTGACTACTACGACGAGCACTGTCGATCGCCGAACACCGCCGACCAATCACAGACGCCGATCTCCTACTCGGGGGGTCTGAACGTTCCGGCGGCTCAGTATGCATGCGCGCAAGTGGGTCAACTTGCGGCGAATAGAGTGTAATGCGTTCTGTGCTTGAGTATCTTCTTATACTATAAAACGCTACCCCTCCGAGGGTTACCCGACCGTCAGCATAAGGGAGAACCAATGAAAAAATTAGATTTTTTTCGACCGGGCGGCGCCTCCTTATCACCGCTCCTTATCACTTTTCTCGATTTATCATATTTGATGATTTGATTTTGATGTTTTTCAAATATTTTCGAGTTTTACCCCCCCGGGGGGCCTCGGGGGGCCCCGTTCGGACCTTATTCGCCTTCCCCGCTAGATTTATGGGCCGCGCGCGGCCGCACTTTTTTCCCGTCGGGCCCGCCGCGGCCGAGAGCGCGTGCAAACCGAGCGCCGCCGTCGCGCGCGTTTTTTGTACTTTTTGTCAAGATTTGAGTTTTAGCCCTTTTCGACGCGTCCGCCCTCCCCGTCGACCACTTATTCGCGTTCCCCGCTAAATTTATAGGCCGGCGCGCGG
>NW_021764967.1:32652-40871 GCF_005508785.2 Acyrthosiphon pisum
TAGTAAAACCTAGCAGCTTTTTACAAAGTGATCGGACACGAATTCTATTATTATTTAGTAATATAAGTAGGTAGGTATATCAACAATAATAATATTGATTTAGTTATATACTTACAACATTTATAACTCCATGCGTGATGTAGTATCCAAATAGGTTTCGTAGTGAAATAATATTTCAATAAAAGTTTCGGACTCGCTTGTGTGGACAATAGACATAGAAAACGATTGAATGCAGAAATGCAGAATTGCAGACTGCAGACGCGCTACGCAGCACGGCGGCTGATATTCGTACCTACTTTCGTCGATAATGAGGAGTAGGGTGGGGTCGTAATATACGCTTCTAGAACATTCACCGATAATAATATAAAAATAGCCAATATTTCAAAGTTTCCAATAGATTATTGGAAAAACAACAACTGTTCCCAGTCCGTGAATCGTGATACGCAATAGCTCTGGCGACTGGCATTACTGTACTCTATTCGCCGTAAGTTGACCCACTCGCTCAACAAAAACCGGTCGCGGCCGCGCAGGCCACCGCGTCTTTGGAGCGCTAGTGGTGATCGTCGCCAGTAGTAGCTGACTACCACGACGAGCACTGTCGATCGCCGAACACCGCCGACCAATCACAGACGCCGATCTCCTACTCGGGGGGTCTGAACGTTCCGGCGGCTCAGTATGCATGCGCGCAAGTGGGTCAACTCAGGCTGTGGTAACTTGATAGCGCAATTTTAGGTATTCTAGTTTATTACATCAAACTCGGGGAGCGCTACGGTCGCGGTTGTCTCAGTCACGTCCGCCGTGCATTCTTTTTCGCTCGTTTTTTCTTAACGCTGTTCGTGTAAATCGTGACAATATTTAAACGCGGAATAATTTTTGTATTATTTTGAATTTTCATTTTTCCTACAATGTAGATAATCTTGTGAACTTAGTACAGTGTTTAATTTATTTTTTTTAATTTACCTATGTAGATACGTCATACGTAATATTGTAAATTTGTAAAAATGTCTAAGCATGCCTACAAATGCGTAATAGGCTGTGGTGTTAAAAGTAAGTCGTATTTTAGTTATATTATATTATGCTTTATAAAGAACATTCATTTTTGCGTTTTAAAAATGTACCTATTGCCACTGAATACTACAATTTATATTAGTAAGTATCATGAATTCATAATGTTCATGTTCATTGTCAAGTACAAATTATTATTAATATCCTAGAATTTCCAATATTTATCTAAACTTTACCTGCCTAGGTAGGTACTTTTAAATGATTTTTATTACTTTTGGATATTAAAGTCGAGATAAACACATACAGGGCAATAATTTAAAATACCTATTATCTGTAATATAACTGTAATATATACTAAGTTGTATAAATATATTTTATTAACGGAAGTGGCTATTTCTAATAGCCACTTCCTTTATTAACAGTGAATACCTACCAATAATTATTTTAGGTTTACATTCACACCGATTTCCAAATCCCAAGAAATATTATGACTATTTCGAAAAATGGGTGAATATCATAGGTGGAGATTTACATAGTCTAGACCCCATGACTGTTTATAATAAAAAACGGATTTGTTCAATTCATTTCACCGAAAATGATACGTGTCCAGGCAGCAATAGATTGAAGAACAATGCTTTGCCAACTTTACATTTACCTAGTGAGTTAACATACTTATTTATTTATAATAATACTATAAATTACATGATTGTTATATAAATTTAAATGATTATTTTATAATGACAATATTTTTTTTTATTTTTTCAAAAAATTGACTGAATAATCAAACATATTATATTGTTTAGGTGTATATATTAGATACAGATCAGAATTTATTGATCATATGATATGAATTCTTTTTCCAGTGACAGAAAATTTGGGTGATTGTTCATCAGCTGCCACCGATCCAGTTGACTTAGATTTGTCTGGCATACAACCCCTGGTTGAAAATGATTCTGCGGGTTTGATGTGTATGTATCTATGATAAATTATTTAATTTTTAATTTGAATACCTATTTGATTATTTCAGTTAACCTATTTTTTAATGTAGGTTTAAAAGTTAAAATTAAAACACTTTTATCCGGTTATAGGTACATTTATCTAACAGAATTGTCTATTTTGTTACAGATAACCATGTTGCTTGTTCATCAACTGCCACCGATCCAGTTGACTTAGATTTGTCTGGCATACAACCCCTGGTTGAAAATGATTCTGCGGGTTTGATGTGTATGTATCTATGATAAATTATTTAATTTTTAATTTGAATACCTATTTGATTATTTCAGTTAACCTATTTTTTAATGTAGGTTTAAAAGTTAAAATTAAAACACTTTTATCCGGTTATAGGTACATTTATCTAACAGAATTGTCTATTTTGTTACAGATAACCATGTTGCTTGTTCATCAACTGCCACCGATCCAGTTGACTTAGATTTGTCTGGCATAAAACCCCTGGTTGAAAATGATTCTGCGGGTTTAATGTGTATGTATCTATGCTTAAATATTTAAATTTTATGCTATTACAATTGATTGCACACATCTATTTGCTTCTTGCTTACATTAAGCAAATTGCATGTTTAAATGCTTATTCCATGCTCTAATTTGCTTTCATTTGCTTTGAACTGCTATTTATCTAGGCGTTGTGAATAATGTTAGTGGTGTAAAAAATACAAAATCGTCAATGAGAAAAAAACGTCATGCTGATAATGGTTAATTTTATATATTATTTTATTATCTCGATCATATTGTAGGTATTTCAATAATTACTTAGAGCAGTGGTTCCTAATCGGTTGGTAATTTTGGTACTGTAAAATGGAAAATATGGAATATAGTGAGATAAAATAACAAAAGAAACAAAGAAATATTGTTGTGTAATTAATGTATTGTTTTATTTATTTGCTATAGGGTGGGGGGGGGGGCAGAATTCAAAAGGTAAACCACTGCTTTAGATAATATGAGAATTTAATTGTGTTAAACAATTTATTTTGGATATGGCCACATTAGTATTGATATCACGTCCTTTGGATATTGAAATTGAATTTTTTCTATATTTTATTATAGGGTTATTAAGAAGTATTAATGTTCACCGTGCAGCTGATTTGACTCCAAAATGTAGACAACTGTACAAAAAGGCTGTGCTTCTACAAAAGAGACTTCAAAACACCGATTTAAGCCGAAAACTTTTTAAAGATCGTCTAGATATGGCTCAAAAAGCAGCCGATAGTTTGCTGATCGACAAACTAAGTAAAAAAATGACTGTTTCAGCTTCACTTTTTACTAAAATTCAATTACGTGAAACTCATAAAAAATCCAATGGAAGACGGTTTTCTCTGGATGAAAAAGTGCTGAGTCTCTCTTTGTACAAACGAAGTCCGCAATGCTATCGTTTACTATCAAAATTATTTACACTTCCCTGCCGAAGAACACTTACATCTTTATTGGCTAAAGTACCAATAAATACTGGAATTAGTACTGTTGTAATGAAAGTATTGAAAAATAATGTTGCCAAATTACCTCCGGCTCAAAAATATTGTTCGTTATTATTCGATGAAATGAGTATTAGTGCCGAATTACATTATAACGAAACGTTGGATAAGATCGAGGGGTTTGAAGATTATGGTTATGAAAGGACACAAAAATTTGCCGACCATGCATTAGTATTTATGATTCGGGGCATTACCAAAAAGTTTAAGCAGCCAATTGCCTATTTCTTTTGTCAAGGATCAACAAGTAGTCAACGGCTTGTTAAATTGATCAAAGATATAGTTCCGAACTTGCATTCAACAGGGTTGCACATAGTAGCTACCATTAGTGATCAAGGGGCTACAAATGAAGCTGCCATAAAAATTTTACATGCTGACACAAAGGTCTATTATTTAAAAAAAAATGTTGAGTATCGAAATGATGTATACGAAATCCAACATAACCAAGAAAGGCTGAAAATAGTACATTTATTTGATCCACCTCACTTACTGAAAGGTACTTAATATTTATAATTTATTTATATTTTGTATTTATTAGAGTTATGATGTTTCATAGGAATACGGAATAATTTAATAACAAAAAACTTAATTTTCACCATGGATGATGAAAAATATGAAGCAAAATGGCAGCACATAATTGATTTATACAAGCTTGACAGTACAATTCCAAATGTCAAAATGTTACCGCGATTGACAGATTATCATGTTTTACCACAAAAAATTAGTAATATGAAGGTAAAATGTGCAGCACAAGTTATGAGTGAACGCGTATCTTCTCTGATGGGATTTTTAGCTTGTAAATATTACACGATGTAATTTAATTACTTGTCATTAATATGTTGTATTATTTTTAGCCAAAAACATAATCAATTCAGAAGCTCGAGGTACTGCAAGTTTGTGTTTAATGTTTGATCAGTTATTTGATTCAGTCAATGGGTCCTACGATAAAATTGTTGATGGTAAGAAGTACAGAACAGCAATTAAAAACAAGAGTCCTCATTTTGAATTGTGGGAAAAATACTTACCAGTCTTGAAGTCCATGGTTTTTGTAGACCCCAAAACTGGTAAACATCAGAGACCACCAACTATAAAAAATTGGGAAGTTACCATTAGAGGTTAGATTTTCTAAAATTGTTGATATTTTGAAAATTGTTTATAATTTTAAATTTTTTTATTTGTTTGTCTTTAGGTTTAAAAACTATTTATCAATATTTGCAAACAAAAGGCATCAAATCTATTCTTCCTCGAAATTTTAATCAAGATACATTAGAAAATTATTTTGGTGCCTCCCGTAACATTGGATGTAGAAATGTTAATCCATCTTGCCATGCATTTGCATCTTCTTACAAAACTCTCTTGCTCAATAATTTGATGTCTACCCACTCTCCTGGAAATAATTGTGAAGAAGATTTTGCTAGCTCTTGCCTTTCCTCTTATCACGAGATTTTTATCAATTCAAACACAGAAAATAGTAATACTAATGAAAATATTATCTGTCATGATTTTCCTCAAAAACCGTGTATTCAAAATCAACATGGAATTAATGTTGAATACCTAACATCTCAGACCCATACATATATATCTGGTTACATACTTAAAAAATTAAACTTACTTCTTTTAAAAAATTGTAGCTGCTTAGCACAATTATGCTCAACTCAATCTAATAACAATCACAATTTAATAACGGCTCGTGAATATTCCCAAACATTTATATCTTTAAAATACCCTAATAAAATATTTTGTTCTTTGGTACAAAAAGTCATTGACTTAGTAAGTGAAAAATTACCAACCATATGCCATACCTTAAATGTAAAAGCCACTCTTATAAATATAGTATCTGAACTTATAAATGTAAATATATTAAAATGTCAGTTACATGAACAAATGTTTGGTCAAATATTTTTAAATTTTACTATTAAATTTTTAATATACAATTGGTGTAACAGTGTGAACAAAATTTTAAATGGCAAACAATCTATAAATAAAAATGAAAACGATCACATTAAAATTTCAGCTTA
This sequence comes from Acyrthosiphon pisum, assembly GCF_005508785.2. Taxonomy (NCBI): domain Eukaryota; kingdom Metazoa; phylum Arthropoda; class Insecta; order Hemiptera; family Aphididae; genus Acyrthosiphon; species Acyrthosiphon pisum. The sequence continues at coordinate 38,156 of NW_021764967.1, forward strand.
TGAACGTTATGTCAAATACTCAAAATATAAACACTTAAAAAACAGAAAGTTTTAGAATATCTTTAATAACCAAATTTGAAATACTCTTTTATTTACATAAATAATTTAACTCAAAATCATAACAACTTTTTAATTAAAAAAATACTATATGATAATTTGTTAAGATTGAAAATTTTTATTATATACTTATGTACTTAAATATTTATTAATAAAAAATATATATAGGTGTTTTATATTTAAAATGCTTAATTTATGATAATTTGTTAAGTTTGCAATTTATTATTATATACTTATGTACTTAAATATTTATTAATAAAAAATATATATAGGTGTTTTATATTTAAAATGCTTAATTTATGATAATTTGTTAAGTTTGCAATTTATTATTATATACTTATGTACTTAAATATTTATATGTAGTTAAATATTTAATAAAAAAAAATGTTGTTGATAATTATTAATTTGTCATTAGTATCACTTTCCTTTAGTTAATTCTGAATTTACGGGGTTAAGAGGACGTTACAGTGACATTTGTTGTCTCCGTCTTACAAGTGCGTAACATAGCAAATTTTACGCTCAGCAAAACACGTTTATCTCCCATTAGTTTAAAAATTAGAGCGAATTGACCTCTTATAAAATTTAAAGGTAAGATTATTATCTAGACAATGACATAGGCTTTTAATTATAATTTAATTTTAAAGCGAGTTATGTGTATTTTAAAATTGTAAACTGTTAGTTCATCTTAAAATACTCATAACTAGCTTTAAAATTAAAATATAATAAGCAACCCTACCAACAAATGTAACTGTAACGGCCCCTTAACGGTTAACATTATTTAATGTTAAATCATTTTCCTTTCCAAAATCAATTTCTTTGGTATCATATTGTTTATAGGTAATTCAGAGTAATATTTTCAAAATGGAATGCCACAAACATAATTTATTTTATAATATAGGCAGGAAATGAAATAAAAACGCATAGTGGAAGTGGATTAGTAAAATAAAATGGATTGTTCTGTTTAGATATCCACGTCAATACACTTAAATAAAACATTTTTCGATTAATCATCGTTCCGGTATGCGGTGCAGTGGTAATCCAAGAGAATTCGGTGCGGACGAATAGAGTTCGAACCCCCCAACCGACTATAATTTTTTGATTTTTTTTTCCATGTTAGTTCTTCCACCAAACACGGACAGCGCTAGTGTGCTACCTAAAAACATTAACATTGAGTTGCCGTTCTATTTAGTATTCTTTTCTATGGGTCAACTTGCGGCGAATAGAGTGTAATGCGTTCTGTGCTTGAGTATAATATAATAAAATATTACCTATCTGATATTATAATTATTATTTAACTATTATAATAAAGGATAATAATATTATATTATTATAGGTTTATATAAATACTATAATATACTGTGTATTATTGTTATTAGGTATAGGTATTATTATTATTACCTCGTTAATATTATATTTCACTATAATATATAGCTAAAAAATTGATTTCTGCTATTACAAACCAATAAATATTTCAATTATACAGTAATTCAATATTACAATCAGTATAGGTAATATGTAAAAATAATTGTATAGCACGACTGTATATTGTAGTCTATAGCGCCAATTACATATCGGTATAGCAGTATAATATGTATGTAACGCACATAATATTTTATTTTTCTGAAATTCCCAAATAGGTGCTAATTAAATAAATTTCAATTAAATTCAGTGATCTGAACTATACGAGACAACAGAAGACAGATATTATTTACCTCCGTGGCACCGTCTAATATTCAAAAGTTATTTGTATACTCTTGTCGATCATTTGGGAATACCTATTACTAATATTGTATTATAAAAATGATAATTAAAAATTAGTTATTATTTATTGATTACATCTTGTATGTAAGGAAAGTATAGGAAAATGCGTAAGTCCCCCCCCCCCCAAACAAAAACAAAATTCTGAGTGTGACCTTGAACATAATGTACAATATATAATGTACCTATATATAATATAGGTATTATATATATGGACATAATGGTTTTTATTAACCAGTATCCACCATCGCTTATCGATGACTAGCTGCCATGTGCCAAACACCTAAACCCCACATCGCATATATATATTATATTATACTGCATAATATATAAGTATATAGTATCATAATATTATAGTGTTAGCTAAAAACATTAAAAACATGGATAATAATAGACGCATAGGTCGTACGCAATATATGCAGACTATATAATAATTTATTGTTGACTTCCAGCCGCCGACGGGCGACGACGAATGTGCGAATAAATAGCTAAATACCTAGGTATATTCAATTATAATATATTATATTGCTTTTAGTGTAATGTATAATATATATTTACTCTGCAATTTAATGGGAATTCAATATCGAACTATGTATACATGTTAAATCAATGTTAACTATAAACATTTGATTTAAAATGATTTTTAGCTTGATTAAATCATATATTTAAATTTAATATTAAACAATTAATTTTCAATGAATATAAAGTTAAAATTAAACAATTAGTATAAATATCAAGTTAATGTTTGATTTTCAAACTTTAATAATTGTTAATCTTATTAATTTGAATAAATGTTAAACATTAAAACTTATACAGTTTTAAAAATGTATTAACATTTAAATATTTTATCTCTTAAATTAATTAATTCTTATTTAATATTTAATTTTAACATAAAAAAAGC
>NW_021764968.1:0-816 GCF_005508785.2 Acyrthosiphon pisum
ATACAGAGCTTTGCTTCGCTAAAAGCAAGAAAAGTTAATTTTAAATAAAATTAAGTTTGTTTTATTTTATTTTATCAATATTATTATTATTATATGATTTTAATTTTTTAAGATTATGAAAAAGGTTTAATAATTTTTAAGGTTCAAAGTGAAAAATATTTTAAAAAGCAATAAATATTTGATTATATTATGAATTCTTAAAATGTAAATGTGTGCACATAATGAATTTATTATCAGTTATATAACTGTATAAATGACATTAAAAAAAAACATATAAAAATCACCAGATAGTCCCAACACTACTTGTTATTTCATTAAAATAAAAATATGTTTCATGTAGGTATGTCATATAAAAAGTAGGGGGAGGGGCAGAGGGGCTAAGTTTAAATAAGAGCGCAATTTTTTTTTAGAGGCAGCAAAATTAGGTTTTGCCTAGTGCACTATTTTTGCTTGAGCCGGCCCTGGTTTCATTATAGTGCATTACAATTGTTGGCTTTTTAGTAGTTTCATTTATAGAGTCATCACTATGCATGGAAGACACTAATGTAACGAGTTTGGTTGGTTTTGTTTTGTAAGAGACAGCGGTCAAATTGTTTGAAAATAAAAATAGCGATGTATTTACTGCTCGATTAGAATATTTTAAGTCAGTAAATTCAACGGGGAATTCTCTCTTATTTTTTTTTTATCGTACCAATTACTGTAAGTTTATAATCTTTTAGTAGTTTTTGTGTAGAGGAATATTTGTGAACCAATTGTCCATTGTAATATTGCGGTTTGATCCTTTTACTGACGATACTAACTGTTCACAAAATAATT
>NW_021764969.1:0-773 GCF_005508785.2 Acyrthosiphon pisum
GATTCATGGAAGGTTTACATAATAGATTTTAGAGCGTCTTACCCACAAATAATAATTAATTATTTTTACCCGCATATTCCTTTATTTCTGCTTGCATTTCGTTCACGTATATTGTAAAAAAAATATTTATTACTATCCGCCGTGGGTTAAATTAATGATAGGTATAACAGTAGGTAATACAGTTAATTAATCTTATCAAAATAAAGCGTGTTTCTCTGTTTTATTATTTGATTTGATTTAGAATATTTTGTTTTAGATTCTGAGTGAAACGATGAATGTATTGATTTTACAATGATGTGTGTTTTTTTTTTATTTATTTTTTTATTTTTTTTTTCGTGCCTGTGTACACGATAAGTAGTCGAAATAATGCTTCGATTTTCAACTTCAGTATCTTGTTCGATTAGAAAGTGAATACCGTTGGTGCATTGAGGAAGTCAAAATTTAAATTTCCCAGTAGTTTTCAAAAGCGCCGGGAAAAACAAAAGAAAAATTAAGGAAAAACGGGAATTTTTACGCAAAATCGATTTTTCACAAAATTGAATTTGGTTTTTGGTGTAACATTAAAAAAAATGACCGTAGATACATGCAATTTTGACTGAATGTTTATCTTAGCATTTTCTATGAAAATTTAATACAAGGCTCCTACTATATTTGTTACAATGACATTTGAAAAATATTAAAAATCATTAGTCACAGTTTTTTTTTTATTAGCATTTAAAGTTAAAAAATTACAAATATGAAAAATCACGAAAATTAGCAAATTATTTTGAGTT
>NW_021764970.1:0-761 GCF_005508785.2 Acyrthosiphon pisum
AATTACTTGAAATTCAGACTGCATTAGGATTAAAGAAAGGCAATATAATAAGAGTTTATGATACGCGATAGGTTTGTCGATATCGAAATTGCCATTCAATGATAAACAATTATTCAGCTATTTTTAAATTTAAAAAAAAATGAAATTGAAGAAGAAGCTGATAAAGATGTAGCTGAAGCTATAGATAATATAATAAATAATTAAAAATGAAATGTTATTGAGTACTCAAAAAAGTTATATTTTATATTTAGGAATCATTAGTCAATTAACAAAATTCCAATTTGTAATTTTAGTTATGGTTTTAAGAGATGTTTTAGGAGTTATAAACATCTTAAGTTCAACTCTACAATCATAGACAGCTACATTAGGGAAGGCTGAAATGATTATTAATAATGTTATTGAGTCATTTAAAAACATGAGAACAGATAAGTCATTCTCAGAATTGTGGTTAAAAATTATACAATTTTGTGAAACAAATGACATATCAATATCTCACCATGGTAGGTTTGATTCTTTGTTATAGTAAAATATAATAAAAAATATATAAAATTGTATAAACACATTTGCTACCATTGACAGAAGATTGTGTTTAACACTTTAATAATTTTAAATCATAAAATACAATAAATAAAAAAAAATGTGTTAACATTTTTAGTATTTGAATATACCTAATAATAATAGTCAAATAAAGTATTTTAAAGGTGTAATGGGGGGTGTAGGGGGAGCCCCCGACAGCCATATAACGGTTTACTCTTTGTAGC
>NW_021764971.1:0-9307 GCF_005508785.2 Acyrthosiphon pisum
CAACTATTTGTATGTGTTTTTAAAATAATATATATACTTACCTACATTTATAAGCTGAACATATCCACTTAAAATGTTTAGACTATACCTTGAAGGGCATAGGTATCAACATTTATATTAGTATATTAAGTATGTTTATTTAATTGTAATATTAATTATATAAAATGTTTTAATGATTAAATAAATAAATAAATAAATTATTCAATACAACATATTATAATATTTCTTTATATTTTTCTTTATACTATTTTGTTCTTTTTTTTCTCTCAAACTAAGTTGACAACAAATGTATATATCTAAGAAATTTTTCACATTTCAATTTATTAACTGCTTCCCAATGACACATATGATGCCACGGGTTATTAATAAAAATAAAAAGTATTTTTCGTGAAATTAAGTGTATACATGCTGACATACTGTACATAAAGTATAAGGGTTCTTTTGTTAACTGTCACTATTTCCAAAAATACTACAGAATAATTATAGAAAACTTCTAAAAAGTACAAGTGCAAGACTATTGTATGGCTATACAGTTGAACTTATATTAACTTATATGATTAAAAGCGAAAATTGAGTAGGCTATACTATTTTAGGGAAGAAACAGAAACCTTACAAATTAAATTAAAAGACAGTTTCAGTATGTTTACCCTATAAAGTTCATCAATCAAAGAAAGTACACGCGTTATGCCTATACACTTGAAGCCACAAATATAGAAATAATATAGTGACTACTTGTCAAGTGCGTTTAATTACTAATAAAAATCTTTTCTGAGCAATCATAATAATAATAAATATCCAGAAAATATAAACCTGATTAGGTACTCAAATTAAGCTAATAGATTTGCATCACTTGGTTTTCAGAGGAGTAAACAAAATCACTGTCAAAACCGATAAAAAAAACATAAACATGTATATGGGCACAGAAGAGTCTTATATTTATTTTAATCAAACAAAAGTGTGGTAAAAATTGATGATAAGATAAAAATGGAAGTCACCCGAAAGAATGAAATAAAAAGTTGCAAAAACTACAAGGGCAGCTGCGTCTCCGGACCAGACACGCGATCCCAACACTTTTATAAAAATATTATTATCTAATAATAATAAAAAAGGACATATAGGTAACGTGGTATAATAATACGTAGAAACGATTCATTTGACCATGGTTGTCTGCACTAAGGGCTATCGAGAAGCACGAAAACGGGAGGCAATTTTTTGTAAAGAAATTTGTATGCTACGCCAGAATTTAGATTTTATCTAAAAATGAAAGTGACGTCCGTGCCTTTGACCGCGAGTAAGGTTTAACTTTGACGGACATTGTATTGTAAAAATATGTTATAAAAAATAAAAAATTACAATTTTTAACAAAGTAATAATATTAATCAGTTGTCAAATCCTTTATTAAAGGGAATAAATACAATATTTTATTAAAAATTCGTGCATAATATTATTACATTATCGTCGGATTATTCCAAGCAATACGACGCAACGCATATTATAGTATAATAATACGTCACACAATATAATGATAATAATAATAATAATAGTGTATATAGATAACGACATTATGTATTTTATAGTGCGAGAGCAATGACATGTTTAGTGCTGGAGCATAATATTATTTACGCACACGACTCGACTTCCGAACTGCGCGGAGAAATTATTATTATTTTTTTTTTATGTCGCCACGAAGCCCTATTTTTATGTCCTTTGGATATCCCGTATTATTATTATTATATACTTGCCCGCGTATATTCTATATAATTCATATTATTATAAATTATACGTATATATATATATATATATACGACTAGTATGTACAAATAAATACAATAATGTATTTTTATTGGTTACGGGCGACCGACGACGATCCGTATTCGCGGTGATGGTTTTTTTTATTCGTACGATGAATATTATTAATAATATATTATATTATTGCATTATCGTGATGCGACTCGGAGGATATTCATAATAATAATTGTATTATATATTATTATGGTATTATATCTTCCATAGCGATAATAATTCGGTATCTCAAACAAAATAATTTTGTGGATAACTTAAAAAATACTCCGTAATTTTTTTAGAATAATTAGAGAATTTAAGCTAGACAAGGCTGATGTAGGTTCAGACGTTATTGTGCTAAAAAAATTTTAGTTTAGAATCATAAACTTCTAGACGCTTATTAATTAATTATGTAGATTTTATTTATAAGTTAATTTCTGGGGAATTAATTTTCCCTGAGTTAAGAATTTTTTAGTTCATAATTGTTCTAGTAACTACTAATTGCTTATAGTCCAGAGAATTAAATTTTCAACCATGGTATTAGTATAATATCAAATTTTGATTTTTGTTTTCACTGACTAACCAAATTAAAAAAATAGTGAAATTAATGTTTCTTAAAAATATTATTTTAAATGCTCTCTTTTGTATTGTATTAGTTTTAAGTATGTGATTCATGTTTATACTACTTGTACACCCTTTTAGGGTGTTACATTTAAATAAATAAATATAAAAATAATTCCAACTATAATTTTATCTTCCTATCATAAAAATATACGACCGTTTCGTCGGAGTGCATTTCGTTTATTTTCGTGTCATTCCTTATATGATTTGCACTGTCGTTATGAATAATATAAATATCATTGCTTGCATTAATAAACATTAAAATAAAAAACACCCAGTGCGCATTTGAACCCCACGACCTTTCCAGATAATCGCGTAAAGGGAAGGGCGACCATATATCATATTATTCTATAGGAAAGCTTATAATACGCCTTACACACAAGTCTCCGGGGACTAAATCCGTTTCTATGATTAGGTTTCACTGTTTGGAGCTTATTATGCTTGTCTATCTTGATATTGTTAATTGATTATTTTGACAAAGAGTGAGACATTTCTCAACAAAAAAATGAGAGTTTAAGGTCGATAAATGTGTATAAATAATTATAGGTTAGGTTATGAGTGAAAAAAGGAAAAAACTCAATAAACCGTTGAGTACGACTAAAATAGTATGATGTGCAGTAGGTAAATCTTTAAATATTTGTTAACAACCGAAATTGTCAATAATATTTAGCCGATATTTACACAGATGATTGTATATTATATACTTTAAACAAAACGTCTGCAGTCATTAGGCATTGTCATTATTCTAACATTTTCATGAGGATTAAAACAACATTATAATTACAGACAAGGATTTCTATTTTTTTTTATATAATATTTTAGAACAAAGTAAATGGCGTTTAAATATACGTATTACGTTTCTTAACACGGGGAGGTTAAAAGTTAAACATTTTACATTACATATTTTTGCATAATATTTTGTCGTTATTATACGCATAAAATAATGCATATTTGAGTTCGATAAAAAAAATATATGAGCATTGTAGGTGCATGCGTATTGAACGAATTTGATATTAGATCTAATGATATAACATATAAATAATAGTATAGAAATATTATTTTCCAAATTTGTACCAATAATATTAATACCATTGATTATGTAGTTCACTATCTGGCCGATAACACTACGACGCTTGTTAGAAGTGAATATTCAGTTATCGGTAATAATTGATCGCATAGAAGAAAATTAGGAAGACAAAAGCAATTAATTTTTCAAGTTTTAATTAATTAATTAAAATATCATTTTTTTTTTCATTTATATATTATAATTTATGTACCCTATTTTATGTAGGTATTACAATTTTTAATTGCACATCTCGAGTGACAAAAGAACGGGTGAACAAAATATTTCAAAAAACAGTATGACGAGGACTCGACGCCGCTATTTCAGTGGCTATGTGTATAATATGCGATTCGTTTGCGTCCTCGCCATTGGTCTACAGAATGATATAATAATATATTATTATATACACGAGCGTGGTTATGGTTATAGGAAATCAGACGTGCTAGAACGCCGTAAGTGAGTCGAAGTATTGATCAGGCACGCACCACTTGACCGGGCGCGGCGGGGTCGCGGTGTCACGTAGTTAAATCGGTTAGCAATCATTATCACGGCCCCGATAAACCATAATAATGGTATCAACTGCGTCAGAAACGATGATACCTATTCCCGATGTTCTGTCGTCCGCCGAATCACACGAGGATACCGCGACGACCATTGATCAAACCGAGCGCACGGTTTGAATTGGTCCGTCTGACAGGCGTATATTATTATACGAAAAACGTGCGTCGATTTACGACTGTCAAGATCGTTTAGGATAACTGAAAAAATAATAATATTCCCAAGCGGAGGGGGGTCGGTTCTATGTTATATTCCTTGGCGGCGTAGTGCCAGTAGGGTAATGCCGTCGACTTTATCGGCAAACCCTGAGACAAGTTGTTGCTACAGCCACAAGTCCAAATCGATTAGTTGATTGGATTAAACTACGAAACGTAACATGACGTATACAAACATTATCGACGTATTATTTTTCAAATTAACTAGAAAAAGTTAGGTCGATAAGTTCAATACCCACAGTTAACTATATTTACCGCGACCATGATTGATCGAACCGGGCGCGCTCAAATCGAAATTTATAATGGTCAGTCTGACAGACGTATATTATGCGAAAAACGTGCGTCGATTTACGACTGTCGAGATCGTTTTAGACAACTAAAAAAAGTTATAATATCCCTAAGCGAGAGGTGTAGTTGGTTCTACAATTCTCGTATATTATATTCCTTCGCAGAGTAGGGTTATGTCGACTTTATCGGAAAATTCTAAAAAGAAGTTGTGGCAACAGTCATGAGTCCAATTCTATTAGTTGATTGGTTTTAACTACACAACATAATGTTTATCATATTTATTTATTATATTTGTATATTGTTATTTTTTTGTAAAATATAAACATTATTATAAATTAATGTGGTATTTTTCAGACTAATTGGAACAGAGTTAAGTAAATACTTAGACTAATGACGGTGGATACTTAACCAGTTGAGTTATTTATAGTTTATTGTTTAATGCAATTAACTTTTTACCTCGACGATGATTGATCAAACCGCGAGCGATCGAATCGAAATATATAATTGCCGGGTGACGGGCGTATATTATACAAAAAAACTTGAACCGATTTACAACTGTCGAGATCGTTTAAGGGAACTAAAAAAAATAATAATATTCCGAAGCGGTGAGACCACTGCTGCTGGGGTTGATTCTATAATGTGTATTATTATTCCTTCGCATTGCAGTGTCGATTATAGTAGGGTAGTGATATCGACTTTATCGGACAAACCGAAGACAAGTAATTGCAGCACCAATCACGAGTCCAAATCGATTAGTTGATTGGTTTTAAGTTGTATACAACGTGTGTATAAAAATTATTCTTCGCTCGACGTGTTGTTTTTCAAATTAACTGGAAAAAGTTAAGTTATGACGACGGATACATCACTAGTAAAGTCATCTAGTAAATTAGGAAATTAACTGCCTACTTAACTAATTGTTATTTCTCACCTTTGTCAATCATAATAATAATAAAACGGTATGATAAACGGTGACAACACAGAAAATGTGTCAGAACAATATATTTTATGTCACTTGTGCGCAAAGAAGGAAAATAACCTACTTCCTTTTTAATATGGAATGTAGAATCTTGTCCGTATTTTCAATAAAAATAAAAATATGCCAGATACAAAATAGGTATACACAATACAAAACAATACGTCTCTTGTCACATTATTTTCGCGTAAATTTTTAGTTTGACACATATTTATAATATATGATAAATTACAGGTTCGGGCATAGTCATATTGTATTATTCAAGCAGCACATTAAACTTAGTACTTCACTCGTTGTATTATAAAGACACAAAAACACCCTTCAAAATATGTAACACAAGATAATATAAAGTTACTTTAGCTCCAATAGCCATTATTCAATCAACAAAGTAGAAAAAAAATTGCCTCATACTAATTATAACCATGACAAAACGAACGATTGAAAATTCGTCTGAATCGCATACCTACCTAATATAACTTAGACTATTATTTTACAGTGACCATATTAATATGTGGAAACGACGTGTGCGTAAAAATATGTTCTATATTATTATTATTTTGATAAACTATTACTGCCCAGACAGCATTTTGTAATGATAATATTATAATAGTATTATAATAATGTTATACTAATATTATTCGTTATTATAATGTTATAATAACATTATTAAACAAAACATTGCTGTCTGGGTGATAATCGAAACATTTAAGTACCATAAATCAAAAAGTAATAATCGTATGATTTTTGTGATTTGGATTTGAAAATTCTAAATAATATATTCCTTGCTGATGGCTTATCTCGAACACTATAATATATAGTATTTACTTCATATAGAATGGTAAAATGTCTATATCACATTAGATATAATTGTATAGTTATATTTTCATTTTTATGAATCTGAATTTTTTAAATTTAAGACGAAACTTATAAAAATAAATGTGATTATTATTTTATCAACTTGTAATAATTTATCGCATTTTTTTTATTTGTTCATTAAAATTACTACAAAATCAGTTAAGTTTGAGATAAATTGTCGTAACATTTGTTCACGATCAGAGTTTGTAAAAATAAATGTGGTCAATGTTCAAGATGTATATTAAGATGGTAAATATAAATATAAAAATATTATCAAATATTATAAAAGACAAAATATACTTAACATTTTTAGTGTGGTGGAGGGAGGTCCAATTACCGCCTGCATATTTTACCTACTGGAAACATATTATTATAATCACAATGTTTTTCTCGCTTCCACGAAGCGAACTGTATTAGATTTTGTACAGCGTACCACACTGTAATTTAAAGTGGGTCCCTTTTCCTACCAAAAATTCTCCTCCACCAAAAAAAGTTAGACTCCATTTTATTCTAAATAATCTTTTGAACTAAAATCATTTTCATTTTCCTCCAAATATTAGAATATTTTGCCGATATTTAGCCGACATTAGTGATGTAGTGTTGTGTACCGTATTAGAAAAGGAGAGTAACAGTCTAGGATAACATATTTTATTTTATTAATTTTTGTTAATAATAATATTCAAAGGTAAATTTAATTTTTTTTTGATAAATATAACATGACTTAATAAATATTTAAGTAGGTATTATATTCTAAATTCCAGATTGAAGGAAAATAGCTACAGCCGTTACATTTGTCTATAATTTACCTACCTACCTATCACATAATATTGTATGCACAATAAATATACAACTGTTGCGGACTATATATTTCAGATTTCGTATATATACCTATCACGAGAATGGTAGTATTTTTCTCGGGTGTGTATATTATGCCCTCTCACTACTACCGTTAATTGATTTTTCGTGTAAATGAAATTCGTTTCATCATTTTGCGATGGGCGACCAAACACGAGAGTGCTCGATGAACGATGAACGCACTCTACCAATTGCCGAATCTCACACACTTCCACCCCCGAACACACACACACACACACCCAAACTATATTGTAGCCACATATCATAGACGTTTAACATGATAATATATGCAATCGTCGGGTAATGGACGTAAATTATTTGATTTTTCGGCCCTGTGAAATAGCACGCGCAAACAATACGCCTATATTATAATATTATGCTGCAATAATATTATATCATTGTATACGTTTGCGAAGATCTATGAGCATAAAGTATTTCACGCATTCAGTACTTATATGGTATTATTTATTATACCTACGTTCCGTATGTGATACAGGGATATAGTATTTCTAAGAATAAAAAATAAGTTGGTGGGGGGGAGGGGGGTTGAGACAAAAATAGTTATTGTTTTGATAAGTTACAAACCATAAACAAAATGTAGAATAATTTTTACTTTTTAGTAGATACTGCCGTAGAAACTAAATTATTGCATTTCTTTTTGTATAAATTGGCTAATAAACAAGAAATATATTCTTCTATTGAAGTACTATATAAAAAAGAGGCATCTGCAGCCTTGACCAATACATTAATCCTGCACTCACCCCAATGGCGCAGTGCACACTTCATAGCTTGCATAGGTAGAAATGCGTTTATTTTCTCTTTATTTGGTAAAAAGTATTATTAGTTATCTAACGACTATTCGCACATGTACCTACGCTTGTTGTGAAAAAAATATTTATTTACTAACTGTATATCACTAATTTCACGTAAAAACAAAAGATTAGGGCACAAAGTTTATTATGATAATTGTATTGTTTTTATTGTTACGATGTTAAGTCATAGTCTTGTAGGTATATGTACACCCATCACCCTTGTACTACCATTGGGTCAAGGCAGATAGTGTGGAATATTATTTATGTATCCGACAGTATTATAAGCTACAAAGGAGTTGAAGAAAAATCTTGAAAATGTATACCACAGGATATTGTTGATGTATTGTTACATTTGAAAAGAAAATTGCAACTCCCACAATTCATAATATAAAGTACCTAAGTATATTATTATTACCACGATAAACACGATAGCGTAAGCATTTTTTTTTAACTTTAAATAATAAAAACGATCTAGTAAAATTTCCAAGTCACAGACGTCTACGCGCGGTGCTCTAAACATCGTCTCGCAGATTATACGGAAATATTATTCACTTTAAACGTCACCTCGCGGACACGGTTCGATAACATTTTTAGCATCTGTTGCAAATTTAATATGTATTAGGTTACACTCGCGGACTTTATGAAACATTTAAATATCAAGCCTAAAGGTAACACTGATACGTGTTTGTGCTTAAAGCGGTTATATTCGTCCAGGGATGGTCTCAGGTGGCCTTCAATTACGACGCTAAACGTACAAAACGTTTTACGCGCCACTGATTAAAATTCGACGACACTCGTCGTCAACGAATACTGGGAATTTGATTCCGAACCAAGCGAGAAATGTATTAGTTTTACAATAAAGTCATTTTTTACAAGGGGTGGGACTGTGGGAGATTATAGTCCTCCTGTTTTCGGTAGGTAATCGGTTGTAAATAGTTCATTAAATAAGTCATTACAATTTAGTCATGATGGCGCAAAGAGAAAAAATGAATTTAAAATTCTGATTTTTCGATTTTATGTTTGTTGGAGTTTTCAAAAAGTATCATATCTTGAAACACGCTCAACGATTGTTTACAACGATTAAATTAAAAAAGGATTGAAGTTAGACCATAATTGGGGTTCTCTGGGTGTTTTCAATAATTTGAAATATTGAAATGTTCCCGTAATTCTTTCATAAAATACTGCATTATGGATTAACCAATAAACAATGTGTATAATATATTTATTGAGATTCAAACGATAACGAAGGGGTTTGGGGTTGAATACTTTACTGGAGGCCTGAACG
>NW_021764972.1:0-729 GCF_005508785.2 Acyrthosiphon pisum
GGTGTAGACGATGACCATATATTATTCTTTCTGGCCGAAATTCCATTCCCCGTACGGCTGCAGTACTAGGCAGGATAAAGAAAAAAACATTTGTAATTGTGTGACTACACCATAGAGTAATACTCTATGGACTACACGAAACCATAAATGTGATGTCCTACTCAGTATTCTACAGAAAAATAATATTACGATAATCGGTATGTTGGGCCCTGCAGTGGAGGTGAGGGGTACGCACCGTGGCGCATAATATGGCATAGGTAGGTATAATTATTGTATTTTAACCTACACTTTTGGATGGGTGTGTGCCGTGTGGAAAGGTAAACGTATTTATTCAGGATAATTAAATGTGATTCATTAGAATAGTATTAAATAATATAAATAAAAATAATTAATATAAAATAATAATAAAACGTGTTATTATTAATTATTATATTAGGTATAAAATAATATTTCACTGTACCTATTTGAACAATTTAACTTACTTAAGAGGACGTCGTACACGCATGTGTTGTCTCCGTCTACGACATAGCAAATTTCGTTCGCTAGTTTTAATAGGGTGCTGTCATTTTTGATTTTAGAGTGAATTGACCTATTATAAAACTTTTAGTTAACAACATTATCTGTGCCCTCTCGTTGGGTTTTTACGATATTTTAATTTTTAAGTGAGTTATGAGCATTTTCAAACATTAATATTTTACATACTGATAAATCACTTAAAAATTAAAATAT
>NW_021764973.1:0-1568 GCF_005508785.2 Acyrthosiphon pisum
TGATGCATATTACATAAACATTTACTTTGTATTATGTTAAACCATAATATTACCCCTTTGGGTGTTATAATAACAATAAAATAAAAATAAATAGATTACTGGCTATTTATAAATTAAAAAAAAAAATAATAACTACTTAACTGAACTTAATTAGTTAATATCGTAAATTTCCATATAAATTTTAACGTAAATGAGTTTAAAAAAAACAGGATAGTTATTAAATTTAAACTTTTTAAAATTGGTTTCCACAACTCAATTAAAAATTGTCATTAACTTGCCCAGGCTTGCATATAATAGGAGTGTTCTATTTTACTAATACAATATTGAGTATAATTATTTTGCAAACAACTAAATTCATTTTCATGATTTTTATTTTGAAACGTCACTGTACACGATAAGAACAACAGTATTTTTTTTTTTTATTGGACCAAAAAAATATTCAACTGATGCTATTAATTAATTCTTCGTACTTATTAGCATAAATATTTTACAATACTCGCTTATTCAACGAGATAAGCCATTCCAAAACGCTAATTTTTCCTGACGAACAAAATATGTTTTGCTTTTCACATCGTCGACAGTTATGTAATATGTTTGTGTGTAATCCGTTGAACACACTATATCACTAAAGCCGAAACAGAACTTCAATTGTGGCGATAAACTATATTTGCGTAAGTAAAATATGTGACGTTATATTTTATTGTACAGATTCACTTAACTCGAGACATACTCATTATTTCGAAAACTATTCTAAGTCGTCAAAAAACAATGTCTTGTATTTTATTTTTATCACTAGCGTTTTAATTTTTTGACTTTTTTGTATGAAGGCATAGGGTACATTTTATATTTTACGTTCCTGAGTTGAATGATTTTCGTAGAGTCTTGACGTATACAAATATAATTTCAAACGAGTATTTAATTAATATATTTTTAATTATTTAATATGTGTTTAGACGACGACGTCGTCACACACTGTAATCACGGTTTGATAGGACTTCCGAGTTCCGATAGTCGCCGTAACACATACTCTCTCTCGCAACTTTTCTGTACCGCGTATTGTGTGCCGCGAACAACGGACGCGACCAAGTCCGCGATCAAAATACTACCGCGATCGAATACCGAATGTACCGAATACCGACCTAATAGTAGATCCATTTTTTGACCGTGGCACCGAGTACCAGAATTTTGTGTAGTGCGTTACCGACACCGTCACCCCGTGGAACACTTCACCGTCTTGTTCAACAACCCCGTTCAGCGTCCAAAACTAGCAGTCGCCATCACGGTTTATATACAATTATTTATACATATTTTATATTTTCCTATGTTTGTTTTATCTTATTATTTTAGTATTAATTTTGTGTTAGATATTTATTATAATTTCCACTTGCTGGCCAGCACTATTTTTGTGCCCCCATACCATTTACGTAACTGATTTGTTAATAGTAGTCCGTCGATTCATATCACGGCAAACTTAAGTACCGGTTGTTATTTTATTTCGTTAAAATCTTATAGAGAACATTTATACAGTTCCACTTATACCAAACAAGCAAACAATATGAGTGGAGCTG
>NW_021764974.1:0-843 GCF_005508785.2 Acyrthosiphon pisum
TTAGATTCTGAGTGGAACGATGAATGTATTGATTTTACAATGATGTGTGTTTTTTTTTAATTTTTTTTTTTTTTGGGTCTGTCATCACCTTTTAGGACACTAAAAGTGCTTGGATTTTCTTCCACAGTACTTTTTCTGATAGGAAAGTGAATCTAGTTGGTACTTTAAGGGGTCAAAAGTAAAATTTTTCCAATAGTTTTCAAAAGCGCCGTGAAAAACAAAAGAAAAATTAAGGAAAAACGGGAATTTTTACGCAAAATCTGTTTTCGAGAAAATTGATTTTGGTTTTTGGTGTAACTTTAAAACGAATGACTGTAGATACATGAAATTTTCACTGATTGTTTATATTTCCATTTTCTATACATGATAAGATTTTCAAAATATTTTGATTTATTTTGAGCTGTTTACGGACAATTTCAGTTTCCAATTTAATTAGTTTTTATTTCTATGAATGTCAATAAAACATTATTTGTTGAGTAAAAATACTTGAAAATTTAATACAAGGCTCCTAGTATATTATTAAAATGACATTTGAAAAATATTAAAAATCCTTATTCACAGTTTTTTTTTTATTAGCATTTAAAGTTCAAAAATTGACAAAATATGGAAAAATCACGAAAATTTGAAAATTATTTTGAGTTGATAATTCGTAAAAATGTTTCTTTGTACATTTAAGAGTTTAAAATGTAATACAAGATTCCTTATATGTTATTCTACCTTTATCAAAAAAGAAATGTCTATAAGAAACTCAAATTGAAATTTTTATGAGCGTATAAAATTCATAGTATTTACAACATTTAGATATTCGCTCGATTTCTTACGTAACCGATTTTCTTACTTTTG
>NW_021764976.1:0-829 GCF_005508785.2 Acyrthosiphon pisum
TTTCTATTGTACAAAACATAAATTATTAAATAGCCATGGGGAGTATATAGTGACCAAAACAAAAGGATAAACAAATTTACAATTAATCAATTATTTGGGAATAACTTTACAAATCGTGTAGAATAGACGGAAGTGATATTTTGCAATATCGTTATATGGCAAATATTAGATATAAAAAAGTAGAATGATTTAGTATAATCGAATTTGTAGATAATAAATTAACTAGCAGTACATTATGGCAAATACGCAGAATAGATTAGGAATGTTGCAAGTGTGCGGGTTGAGTCGATGGTCACACAGACCATATTCGTTAGATCGAGATAGCGTATCGATGGGCAGGGAGAGCAGGGACCCGAATATAAAAGGGAGCCTGTATTCAGACGTGTCTACTCCAGAGCACAACAAGCACCTTCATGGCTTCATGTCACTCTGTGTAAGAACTCGTCATTTGGACTTAGACAAATTACTGAAGAACATTTCAATAAACTACAAAGTATCTTTTCAACATCTTCATCATCAACAAAAGTGGTCTTGCTTCCTGTAAAATCATAATATACTCGTAGTCAACGGCTATCAGAATATTACTCTGACCGCTCCAACCTACGAGAATATTACGCTATACACCATAACATTTTCAAAATATTTTGACTTGTTTTGAGCTGTTTACGGACATTAAAAGTTTCCAATTTGGACGAAATTACCAAGACTAACAATTTTAGTTGGGTATTTTATTGTACTTAATTTAAAAATATTATAATAAAAATCACTCTGTATAGGGAAACTATATGTACGTTACATTTAACATACCTACCTTTGACCAGCGATAGTA
>NW_021764977.1:0-731 GCF_005508785.2 Acyrthosiphon pisum
TTCAATGTCATTGGTGTGGAATAATTCTGCATAGTTTTGAAATCGACGATAATTGTTTCATAGAACATACTCGCTTCCCACCAAAATGTTTATATGTATTATTAATGAAAGGAAATCAATTTGTGCAAAAAGTATTAAGTAAATATTGTAAAATCGAAGTTATTTGCAATTGTGAAACTGGTTCGTACGACACCATTTGTTAAATCATGTTTTTATATATATATATATATATATATAAATATATATATATATATATTTATATATATATATATAAATATATTTATACTGCTTATAATATTTGCTGTATTGGATAAAAAAAATAAAAAATATTGAATGTTTTATCTTAAATGTGTTAATATTCGATTTAATATCTCTTTACTATCCGTTACACTAGAAATAAATTAGAACGTTCAATGTCAAATACATTCTGAAACAATATATCGAAAAAAACAAACGTTGGAAGAGAATGCAAGTTTTAAACGTTAGCTAGAAAAGTAGGAGATGATTCTCGACTATATAACCCCAGCATTTATCAGTCAAACGATATCAGTTCAACTTGTGTTCTCCACCAGCAATAAAAGACCAACAGTTATTCACCGTAGACACCATCAACAGACATTCATCATCGATAATACAAAAATAAAATACTTCAATCCTACATAGTTGTCCAGCCCAGCACCAGCATCATCAACAGTCATTCGTCACTGAAAATTGGGAAAATACTTTAATCG
>NW_021764978.1:0-839 GCF_005508785.2 Acyrthosiphon pisum
AGCGGAGAAGGTATGTTAGTCTAGGTATAAGACATAATATTATATTAGGTACCTATAATAAATTCCAAATTAATCATATCATAATATTTATTAGGTACTTATAACGCGTTATACATCAACAAAAAACCGTGGTACTATCATAGATATATAATAGTATACTTTTGAAGTTTCAAGTACCCACGAATAATATTATACAATCACAACAAAATAACTAAAATAGTTATCCTAGGTTTTTAATATGTAATTTCGTCCAAATTTGTACTTAAAATGACTATAAAAATAAACTGCGTAAATGTATTTTTTAGATTTTTTGGTAACAGAATAAATTACTTACGTGGAATATTGTTTTAAATTTTCAATTCTTAGATACAAAAATTGAACATTTTATAAATTTTTAACTACAAAATAATTTTTCAAATTAAAATTTAATAAATTTTGTCAAAATTTGATCTTTAAATGCTTATAAAAAAAAATTGTGCCTATGTATTTTTAATATTTTTCAACTGATATTGTAACAATATATCAGGAGCTTTGTATTAAATTTATACACTTTTTGGCCCAACAGATAAAACTTTATTGATATTTATAGAAAAAAAAAACTAAAAAAAATTGAAAACTTACAATGTCCGTAAACAGCTCAAAAAGAGTCAAATTATTTTAAAAATTTTATCGTATATATAAAATGCTAATATAAACATTCAGTGAAATTTTCAAGTTTCTACAGTCACTCGTTTTTTAATTACAACAAAATAAGAAAATCGTTACGTAAGAAATCGAGTTAATATCAATGTTGTAAAAATATGAATTTCAAACGCCCATAAAAATTTAATTTGAGTTTC
>NW_021764979.1:0-811 GCF_005508785.2 Acyrthosiphon pisum
ATTCTAGTCATTGAATTCTAGTCATTGAATGTTTAAATAATTATTATGTAAAATTGTCATAAGACAATTATTTATCACTATATTGTAAATACTTGAAAAACTTGTAAATTTGTAAACTCATGAATTGTATTGATATAGCATTTTAAAGATTTTTGTGGTTCTACAAATTTTAGCCCCACAAAAACCTTTGAAAGGGCGGTGAGGTGTAGCGAGCTGTGACTATTTAGGTAATTAATATGAAAGGTAATAAAGGTAATAATCACATAAATATTGTACGTAATCATATATATAAATATATGCGCCGCGCCAATATCATATCTAATACGCGAGCAAACGCTCGTAATATTAATAATAGTAATAATACAATGACGCGTGTGTCAGAGCGCGTGACCATGAAAGGCGTTTGACAATATATATATGACTACGATTTTAAATAACTTTAAAATAATTATGCAGGATTAATATGATATGTTATATGAAACCACAGTAATTCTAAATATATGTGAATCTGGCGCGTGTGTGACATTCACACGCTTGGCAAACCGCTGGATGACCATGTACGGCCATCACGGATAGAGTAGGGACAGGGATCAAACTGTCGACGAGAGCTGATGGACAAACGTTCATCAGACGAACAACAGATCAACTTTGAAGCAGTACTTATTTTCACTAGTCACAACTCGCTAGTCTTTATTTTAATATAAGTCATTTATTGGACTTAGTATAATTTCACAGTTTAACTATTTAAATAAAATCAAGTATAACCATCATCGGCGTCTATTATTTCATTATTCCATCATCCTTTTCTCTG
>NW_021764980.1:0-657 GCF_005508785.2 Acyrthosiphon pisum
TGTTAACTGTAGTGTATTTGTGTATATTATTATTACCCAACAATAAAATGTATAGATGGATATTATTGGTGGATCATAGTATATGATATATAAAATGTATACTATATTTACATATATATATAATCTTATATATTAGATAAGACTCTATTTATAACTGCAGTAGTGCGTGACGCAAGCGGGTCTTGTACGAAACAGAGCCGTATGTTTTTACGGGTAATCCCGGGAGTATGGGACATCGCCACGGTCGATCAGAAATAATTAATAAGTAATAAGTATAAATGTATAATAACCTGCAGAAACATTAAATTAATAAACGGAAATAACACAACAGCCAACGACCATTAACTATTAGATTCAAGATATATTTTATACTTTGTGACTGCTTTAAATGTGTACTATATACCTATTCTGTTACATTATACTGCTATGGTTTTTGATTTTGAACAAAAATGTAAAAATGTATACTTGTATACGAAAATATTAAAAAATACCTATGTATAAAAATTATCTAGATAAATTGATATAGATAACTGAAGTTTTCATCTAAGATAAAAAAATAGATGACCAGTAGATTTTAATCTAGATAAGATAATAGATAATGGAATTTTCATCTAGATAATTATCTAGATAAATTTATCTAGATAAGTCCTAACACTG
>NW_021764981.1:0-754 GCF_005508785.2 Acyrthosiphon pisum
TACAATGACATTACAAAATTGCAGAGCTTGCGCTAAGAAAATTGTAGAACTGCCAACATTTTAATATTTTTGTACATGTAGATTAAATAAATTCGTCGCTCGCTAAATTCGCTTAACAACCACTGTTTACCAAACTATATAATATATTATTGACTACACATGTAAACACTTTATACATAACTTTATTCATTACAATTTATTAAGAATAATAACAGATTAAATTTTTTTTTTTTTATCTTCAGTGTCTTCGTCACTATCGATAATTTTGTTTTTACCAGATACTTCAAAGAAAATGCCACCAAAATAACATTGTTCCTTTCCTTTTCTTCTTTTAAGGACTCGATATTTCTTTTTAGACATCCAATGGTAAACTGTGTCCCTAGCATCCCAACCGTATAATGGTGGCATATTATAATTTATATATAAGCTCAAATTGTCTGTCTCAATATTCATAGTTGAGCGTAATGGTGATTTTAATAAGTTGCTGGCACTTATTAAACTTTCAACATCAACACTATGATGTTTAGCAGCTGCCACACTCGCCAACATCGTACAAACATTTGGAAAATGTTTTGAGCCACATAATGTTTTTACTAGTTTAATAAGTTTCATTTTTTGTAATTCAGATAGGTATATTTTCCATTGATATCAATTCATCATACTCCAATGAAAATTCTTTTAAATCTACGTTTGCGCCAATTAAATTATGAATATCTTTGATGCATGCTACAGAAGGATAGTACAACAAATATTA
>NW_021764982.1:0-868 GCF_005508785.2 Acyrthosiphon pisum
TTTAAATGAACGAGCCTCATTACACATTAATGAATACTTTCCACATTTTCTAATTTCATTGTTATGACTTTTATAGTTGAATTGGATACAATATAAGAATTTCATTTTGGATATCATGGCTAGTATATGATAAATATGCATGATATTTTACATTTAAAAATTATTGTCAAATTTACAAAATAGTTCACATAGTTCTAAAAAATGTCCTTTATTAGGACTTTCTTGTTTTTCATTGTATCCTCTTAAAGCTAGTCCCTGTCTAGCCAAGTACAAAATAATATCAATAATCTTTTGTATATATATCTGATTATTTAAAATTTCTGTTTTAAATTGATCAGAAAGTTGAGTATGGACATTTCCATGGATTGTGTGTATTTTTCTATGCTACTACAATGGCTTTTACAGTTAGAATGTTTTTCTAATTTATCACTTAATTTTTTCCAATTATTAAAACCAATTTTTTTGAAAATGTCTTCTGATGTATTTAAATTATCAAAATGTCTACATACAAAACAAAATAAGGAATCTTGATGTACACTTATATATTCAATCCAAAAGTATTTTTCATAGTATTTACTAGAAAATGAACGATTCTGTTTTCCTATTTTTTTTAATGGATATGATAAAATTGGTTGTTTTGGGCCAGACTCTAAACTTCCTAAATCTATTACTGAATTACTATTTTTATTTTTAGAGTTATTTAAACATAAAGAATTGTTATCGTGATTGTTTTCTGGATTTTCTATTGGTTCAGACGGTTTCAGTTTCAATATTTGTTTCAATATTTTTTGAAGAACTGTTGAAAAATGTTCGATATCGAGGCGTTTCATGTTTATTCCCAATGAAATAATATTACGTTTGCCACTTT
>NW_021764983.1:0-1100 GCF_005508785.2 Acyrthosiphon pisum
ATTATGTTAGAAAAATGTATATGGAGTTTTTAAATTGAAATGCAACATTGCAAACATGATCTTTTACCGGAACAGATAGTTATATATATTTAGATATTTTACAGTATAATCTAGTACAGTGCTTCTCAAATTTTTTTGACATGAGGCTCTTTAAATTTAATGTAAAACTGTCAAGGCCCCTTAATCAAAATTATTATAATTGTTTTTTCTAAATTAGGTATATGTACTAAAATTACATGTACTATTTCAAACAGATAAATTATTAAAATTCATAGTAAATTAATGTTTTAATATACCTTTGAGAAATATTAATAATAGTATTAAAATTTAAGTATTTAAATTTTTTCCATAAACACTTAAAGTTTAAAGAAAATAAGCATTGATCTAGGATGTTCATATAAGTCTATCAATCATTTAGCATATAGATATGTTTCTATCCCCAGGATCTCAGTTAATATATAATAATATATTTAAGTAATAACATTTATTTTATAATATACAATAAATACTATGAATATATTATAAAATCAATGGTGATAGGTACAACTGAGTAATAAATGCTTATATAAGAAATTCAAAATATATGCATTTTGGTTACACATAGATAATATGAATACTAGTATAATACCAGGAGCGTCCTTGTGGGGGTGGCGAAGGGGGCGACCGCCCCCCGTGAGTTGGATAGAGTATAGAATTACATACATAGTAATTATTGGTTAATTTTATAGTTTATATTATTTAAATAAAATATTTTTTTTTTGTTCATCTTGTTATCAATTATCATGTTATCTTGTTATGATGTGTGATTCGTAGGTTCTGTAGCTGCTACAACCGTGGTTAACACAAGATTCTGTTTACCTTAAAGGTATATCTTAAATCGTGGTCCGTGGTTTGTAAATTTGTATACTATAATGACTATGGTGATTTGTTTTTAATAATGTAACATTTCAGTGACAAGATAATAAACCGCTTTGCTTAGAATAAAAGATGTTTATGATACATCATAACACTCAGTATCTGAATCCCATGTAAATTAATAATATTTTTACTATTTCGCCCCCCCCCCCCCCCCCATAGCCCAAAGTCTGGAGACGCCCCTG
>NW_021764984.1:0-1060 GCF_005508785.2 Acyrthosiphon pisum
GCGTACTGACACCGGGCGCGCGTTTAGATTTTTTATTCATTTTTTTAAGAATTTTTTTATTATCAGCACCTCTTTAACCACAGTATAGCGTTTTTTAAATTTTTTTTTAGCCGTTTTTTAAATTTTTTTTTGAAGCCAATATATTGCCGCCCGTATTAGCGCGTACTGACACCGGGCGCGCGTTTAGATTTTTTATTCATTTTTTTAAGCATTTTTTTATTGTTCATTACCTCTTTATCTACAGTATAGCGTTTTTTAATTTTTTTTTTAGGCGTTTTTTAAGCGTTTTTTTTTGCGTTTTTTGAAGCCAATATATTGCCGCCCGTATTAGCGCGTACTGACACCGGGCGCGCGTTTAGATTTTTTATTCATTTTTTTAAGCATTTTTTTATTGTTCAGCACCTCTTTAT
Organism: Acyrthosiphon pisum; assembly: GCF_005508785.2. Taxonomy (NCBI): domain Eukaryota; kingdom Metazoa; phylum Arthropoda; class Insecta; order Hemiptera; family Aphididae; genus Acyrthosiphon; species Acyrthosiphon pisum. The sequence continues at coordinate 411 of NW_021764984.1, forward strand.
CTACAGTATAGCGTTTTTTAAATTTTTTTTTAGCCGTTTTTTAAATTTTTTTTTGAAGCCAATATATTGCCGCCCGTATTAGCGCGTACTGACACCGGGCGCGCGTTTAGATTTTTTATTCATTTTTTTAAGCATTTTTTTATTGTTCAGCACCTCTTTATCTACAGTATAGCGTTTTTTAAATTTTTTTTTAGCCGTTTTTTAAATTTTTTTTTGAAGCCAATATATTGCCGCCCGTATTAGCGCGTAATGACACCGGGCGCGCGTTTATTTTTTTTATTCATTTTTTTAAGCATTTTTTTATTGTTCAGCACCTCTTTATCTACAGTATAGCGTTACGTAGTACCAGTTTCGTAGTGGAGGTGCGTATCGGAGGTTCGTAACGTTTCGAATCGGAGGTGCGTAACGTTTCGTAGCGGAGGTGCGTAACGTTTCGTATCGGAGGTTCGTAACGTTTCGTATCGGTTGTGCGTAACGTTTCGTAGCGGAGGTGCGTAACGTTTCGTAGCGGAGGTTCGTAACGTTTCGTATCGGAGGTGCGTAACGTTTCGTAGCGGAGGTGCGTAACGTTTCGTAGCGGAAGGTGCGTATCGGTTGTGCGTAACGTTTCGTAGCGGAGTGCGTAACGTTTCGTATCGGAGTGCGTAATG
>NW_021764985.1:0-850 GCF_005508785.2 Acyrthosiphon pisum
CTGGGCCACCAAGACCAGTGAGAATGCATTTCGTTGAAGACGCGGCCCGGGATAGGGGACGGAACAACCTGCCTACCGCAAATGAAGTTGCGGCCGTGTTCGTAGGTGAAGGTGGTCTTCCTCCCAGACACATCAATCTGGTCATCTACGACACCAATCCAATCGACCAGCAACGGAGGACGCAATTCATACCAGCGGGTTAGTTAATAAATATTTAACACTTACAATATTTACTAAACACTAGGAATGAATTACTTCCTTTTCGCCTGTTGTACACCTCATACACACACACACACACACACACACACACACACACACACACATAATATTAGAACAGATGTCACAATTACGAGCCTAACTGCTACCAATGAAGAGTTAAATTACACCCTTATAGAATTACACTCATATATTACACTCTTATAGAATCATAGCTTTACTACATTATACATATTGGACACTCTTTTGAAATTTAATTACTCAATCATAACAATAAATAAATAACTCGCAGTCAAATTACATCACATAATATAACAATAATAATATAGAATATATAATCATGGTTTTAATTGTATAATAAATACCTGACCACACTTGCATTCTGGACATTCTTTTGAATTAGTTGTTTTAATTTTAATTAGTTATTTACTAATATATATATATTACATTTATAATAATACTTATTAAACTAACAGTGTAAATTTGTTGTGTTTGTGTGAAACAAGCCATTATACATTGAATACACAGAAAGTGATAACATCGTGGTGTACATTATCATAAACTAACTATTTTTTTTTTGTGCGTTTTTTCTACTTCTCACCGTTACGCGTTTCTATTCCATTCCAAATTTTAA
>NW_021764986.1:0-951 GCF_005508785.2 Acyrthosiphon pisum
TTTTTTTATTTTTTTTTTATTTTTTTATTTTTTTTGTGTCTGTGTACACGATAAGTAGTCGAAATAATGCTACGATTTTCAACTTCAGTATCTTGTTCGATCAGAAAGTGAATATCGTTGGTGCATTGGGGAGGTCAAAATTTAAATTTCCCAGTGGTTTTCAAAAGCGCCGGGAAAAACAAAAGAAAAATTAAGGAAAAACGGGAATTTTTACGCAAAATCTGTTTTCGAGAAAATCGATTTTGGTTTTTGGTGTAACTTTAAAAAAAATGACAGTGGATGCATGAAATTTTGACTGAATGTTTACATTTCCATTTTCTATACACGATAAAATTTTCAAAATATTTTGACTTATTTTGAGCTCTTTACGGACATTGTCAGTTTTCATTTTTTTTGGTTTTTTTTCTAAAAATATCAATAAAATTTTATTTGTTTATCAAAAAAGCTTGAAAATTTAATAGAAGGCTCCTAGTATATTGTTTCAAAGGCAGATGAAAAATATTAAAAATCGTTAGTCACAGTTTTTTTTTATAAGCATTTAAAGTTCAAAAAATGACAAAATATGTAAAAATCACGAAAATTTGCAAATTATTTCGAGTTAGAAATTCATAAAAATTTTTCTTTTTAAATCTAAGATATGAAAATGTAATACAAGATTCCTTATAAGATTATCTACCTTTATCAAACAAAAAATATCTATAAGAAAGTCAAATTAAATTTTTATGATCGTTTGAAATTCAAATTTTTACAACATTGGGATATTCACTCGATTTCTCATGTAGCGATTTCCTTATTTTGTTGTAATTCAAAAACGAATAACTGCAGATACATGAAAATTTTACTGAATGTTTATATTAGCATTTCCTATACACCATACATTTTGAAAATATTTTTGACTCTTTTTGAGCTGTTACGGACATTGTAAGTTTTCATTTTTTTAGTTTTTTTTTT
>NW_021764986.1:2943-4104 GCF_005508785.2 Acyrthosiphon pisum
CCTTTCTTGACGGCAGGAAAAAATTCACACTCGTTTAACAATTTTGTATAATCTACCATTGTATCGTTTATACATGATTGTGATTTTAATTTCCAATAATCATACCAAATTAAACCGTTAATTTTTATATTAGGTATTTTAAAATGATTTTCAATATCTTGAAGTACCTATGTTAATATATTCATTTTTTTGTAGTTTAGCCATTTCATTTGGAAGCAACCAACATAATTTGAATGGAGTCTCATTGTTTTCATTAAATCTATTATTTAACGAGCTCATAATTGAGTCTAAATATGGTATAAATATAGATACTCTGTAATAATCTTCGATAGAATCATTTGATAAACAATTATGATTTGATCGTTGACTCTGATGGTTTGTTCTTCGAGGTATTTTAAGTATAAAATCTAAGCTATTTGCAGCTTTAGTGATTTCCTAAAAAATTGTATTAAAATACTCTATGCTGTTTTCTCTATGTTTAGTTAATATACCAAGAAATTCAGTTTTAACAAATTTGTGAACAGAATGAAGATTAACACTTGTACCTTGTAATTTAGTCACGACTGGTTCTAGAACAGAAGAGTAATAAGCAATTACATTTAAACTAATCAAAAAAGTACAATTTGATGTGGCTGATGAAAGTTAGAATGCACGATTTCTTGTAACAGTATTTGCTTCTGAACTAATAGATAACTTTTCAAAAACAGTTTTAATTTCAATGACATTTTTATCAAATAGCCGTATACATTTGTACTTTTCTGACCAACGTGTCTCACAAAATAATGGAATATTTGGAATAAGTTTTCTTCTCAAAATACTTAATTATTTCTTTTACAGTACCAATAGTATTTCTGATTTCAGGAATTGAATTTTGATCGTTAACTATTAATTAAGCTTATGTGAAGCATAATGAAAATAACAAGCAGTTGGATATATTTTTCGTATAATTGTCTATACACCATTTACTTTACCACTCATGACCACCTACATACCGTATTATACCAGTATTATACCATTTATACCACATACCGACTGTGGTAATCGGGGGCCCGGATCATAAATACAAACGGGGGCCCGGGGTGCTACTTGGTGTATAGCACCCTGGGCCAGTCCGCCCCTGCTTTTTGATATACCTTCTGCATTTAAAATATGTATATTTGA
>NW_021764988.1:0-743 GCF_005508785.2 Acyrthosiphon pisum
CGGGAACCCGACACGGTCATTATTTAGCTTCAAGCCCGAAATTCCCATGAAAAAGACTGTCCCGGGCGGTCATTCCACAGGGGACATTCCCTCGGTCGCCGAGTCAGCACTCGCCGTAGGCTTTCTGACGGCGTCAGTAATTGAAAAACTTGGATATAGGCCGTCGCAGACGGTCGAAAACAAGTCGAAGAACGTAAAAACCGCTCGAGCCAGATTCTCCTGCATTTTAGACCGCTACGGACGGCCCTTATCTATGTCACCAAGCCGGATTCACCGGCACGCTCCAATCCCCATCTTCCCGACACTCGAGTCCGTCCGGAACGGTCCATTTACAAGAGAACCGAGGAATTGACGTGCACGGCAGAAAATCGAAAGTACCGGGGTAGTCGGTCGACCGCTGCCGTAGGCCCTTCGAATACGATCGCTGACAGATCAAACTTTTTGATTGGCCGATAACTTGTTAAATATCGCTCCTAGCGCTTAGACACAAGTTATCGAAGTTGATTTGTATTTTAAAATCTACTGGGTATTAAAATTTGGAAACGATCGCACCACTGAGTCAAAAGTTAGACATCGCAATCATACAGACCGTTTGGAACGGTCAGGAGTAGAGAATTTATGGATTGAGCGAAAAATTTTTATTCGATTCGATTCCCGTCTTCGGGTTTGGATTCCGCTGGTCGATTAATATCGGAATGTGTCGGAAAAAGTTAAAATTGATAAAACCGAAAATAAAGAATTAT
>NW_021764989.1:0-3062 GCF_005508785.2 Acyrthosiphon pisum
TCGAACAAATTTTCAAATAAATTATTTACTTAATAATAAATAGTAAAAAGAAGAGTTGTAATTTTAAAGACAGACGTTTGTATGACAAGACACTCCTTAAGGTGTATAATCACTCTGTATATAAATTCGATGTGATTGTCTGTGCGCGCATGTATAATACCCAAGTGATATTAGGTGATTGCGAGAGGAAAAAACAGTTTGATCCTCTCGTGTGGCGCACCGTTGCGGCTGGGAGGGGTGAACTTGGCCTGACAAATTTTACGATCGCCGGACGGGAAATTTAACCGTGTGTGTGATGCGACGTTGACCCACATAATATTGTCGATGTCCTGCTGTGGAAAACGAGAGTGTAGTGGCGGTGTCGTCGATGTCCTTGAATATAATATTACCCATCATATTATATATGGTACACCCAAACCTATAAATATTATTATAACGTCCCGCACGGAAACCGTAACGCGCGCGCGCGCACATTATATTATTATTATCGTACGCAGTACATTATACCTAATACAGAGGTATACGCACATGTGTATTATTATAGGTATGTGTCCTGTACGTTGACGATATCATACGATCACGTCTTTTGTGCGCGATGACTGCCGGACGGAGGGATAAAAAAAAAAGAAAAGTAAACGCTAAAGGGTTGTTCGATGAATAGAACCGGTCGCGTACGTACCCATACATATCCTTACATATTATTATTATAGATATACCTGCATGCGCATTATATATTATTACCATCGCGTGTATACCGTACATGATATTATTGTATTGTATATACGCTGTACGGCTGCAGTTAGGTATATTATCATGTCACCGCGTGCGTACGCCCATCTATATATATATGTTATGTAATATAATATTATACCTGTACTATATATATACGACACGTCCGATCGTAAAATATAAATCGTCCATCGATCGCGGACAACCGTAATCGCGCCCGCGGAGACGCAATGTACCTGACGTCTCTTTTTTTCTTCTACCTCTTCGCTTCTTCTTCTGTTCGGCCGTCGACGGTTCTCCCCGCGCCATCGTCCGACGGCGTTGCAGCACGACGGGTATAATAATAATATAATAATGTAATAATAATATGTAGAACGACACATTATTATTGTTATAGTCTTTTTGTTGCTCGCAACGGCGGCCGGGCCTGCAGCGTTCAGCGCCCGCGGGAGGGTTTCGATGTGAGGTGTAATATAATAATAATACACATATTATACGATTATTGTAATACGTTATCGGCGTGTCCGCTCTTTCGTCGGATTTTTCAGTGTACAAATCGTTAACAGCGGGGGTGGACGCCCGGGCACCGTATGATCCATATTATAACATTATATATACTGGGCGTTCGACATACAATGCTATATATGTACATATTATTAGGTATTATTATTATATATAATATATTATATTATATGTATAATACGCACCTAATATATGGCTATATGGTGACGACGAGACGATTCCCACGCTCTTCCGGGTTCGAAGTAAACACGCGCAGCGTACCATTCGGCGGGTGGACAGTAGGTACGATGTCGTTATTATTATTGCGCGGGAGTGCAGGTCGTGTGTGAACCGATTACTATAAATTATATTATATCCTGGTCTTCGAAAATTATAATATATAATATTAATATAGGTATCGATATAGTGCACAGTGTTCTGTATCCAAACCGTCTCATCGATAGGTAACGAGTCGACTGCAGTGTGTGCATGTGTGCACGCGAGAATATTCAAAGTTGTCCGACTACTGCCGCAATAACGTTAACTACTACGCCAAAATTATTCTTGTAATTAATTTTATAATTTTCTACTAAAGCAAAATGAATTATTAGATTTAATAAATTCATAAAATATTGTACATAGTCCCTCCATTACCGTTCCGGGATAAAATTGCACATGGGTTAAGAAAAGGTAATGATCGAACTGCAGTCGAAAAGCAGGTAACGGTCGAACAACACTCGAGTTAAAAAAAAGGGTTTCAACAAATATATTTTTAAAAAAAAAACTCAATATTTAAACATTTTGAAACCAATAACTTCCCTTCCTGCTTAAAACGTAATCATTGACATACTAATTAATATATTTTTATATTTTTAGATTCTTAACGAAGTGATGAATGTATTGATTTTACAATGATGTGTGTTTTTTTTTTTTTTTTTTTTTTTTTTTTTTTGTGTCTGACGACAACTTTTGGAGCAGTAAAAATGCTTCGATTTTCAAAAGTTGTACCTTTTCTGAAAGGAAAGTGAATCTAGTTGGTACTTTGGGGGGTCAAAAGTGAAAATTTCCCAATACTTTTCAAAAGCGGCAGGAAAAACCTTAAAAAAATAACGGAAAAACGCGAATTTTTACGCAAAACCAATTTTTGACAAAAACGAAAACTTAATTTTACTGTAACTCAAAAAATAATTATTGTAAGCACTTGAAATTTGCAACAGATGTTTATATTAGCGTTGTCTATACAGGGTTAAATTTTTAAAGTGTTTCGACTTTTTTTGAGCTATTTATAGACAAATGAAATTTTCAATTTTTCTAAGTATTTTTTCTTAAAATAACGATAAAAAATTTTTGGTTGGATAGAAAACTTTGAAAATTTAATACAAGGTTTCTTATAAGTTGTTCTCACAGTGATAAAAAAAAATCCAAAATCGTTAGTCACAATTTTTTTTTATAAGTGCTTAAAGTTTAAATTTATACGAAATATGTCAAAATTGCGAAAATTTGCAAGTAATTTTGTGGTTGAAAAATCGTAAAATTTTTTTCTTTTATAACTAAACTTTTAAAATTTGGTACAAGGTTCTCCATAAGTTTTTCTTTAAATATCTGTAAAAAAAACTCAACCGGACTAAGACAAAAAATTTTTAGGAGTGTTTGAAATTTAAATTTTTACAAAACCGCATTAAATAACGGTTTAGCCTCAAACGATTTTTGATATTTGTTATTATTCAAAAAGTATGAGTCGTAGACACTTGAAAATTTTACCAGTTGTTTAAATTGACATTTTCTTTATATAGTTTTATTTTCAAAATATTTCACTAATTTTTAATCTATTT
>NW_021764990.1:0-790 GCF_005508785.2 Acyrthosiphon pisum
TTTTTTCTTTTGTAGCATTTTATTAATAACAATGAAATAATACTTAATTGTCTTATAAACAAAGTAAATATTTACCTATAATAAAAAAGGACAATACATTCACTATTAAGTATTTTCAAATTTGAAATTTTTTTTTTGTGTACCTAATTAAGCACAAATTTATGATCATTGAAAATGATAAAAATTAAAAACATACAACAGAAAAAAATTATGCTCCAGTTATAATCATTAAGTATAATTATTTTTTAACACCAAAGCCTCAATTATGAATTAATATTCAATTTTTTTAATTTTTATTCAATCACCTTCTTTATTAAATTATATATATTTTTAACATGATTTTTTAAATAGTTCATTACATCTTATAATCATTATAGCCTCCAAAAGTTCTTCATCTAAACTCTAAAGATGCATGCAAATCAAAAGCCCAATTTAAAGCCCGTGCTATTTTAAGTTTTTCCTGGTATTGTATGTGTATAAATAATTGGCTCTCAGTAATTATATGATTTTCTTAGTATTTATTGTTGGATTATTCATTATACTATTTAGAATTTTATACTATTCAATAAAATATGAATAGACATATACGGGCCGTCGCGATCGTCCGTCAAATAATCTAATGTTGTTGTCAAATGTCAAATGTAATGTGGTGCCCAATAAATAACTATGATATAATAATAAATTATAATAACAAACACTATATTATTATTGAGTTATAACTTATAACTTACATAAGGACAACTAGTACCAAAAATCTCGACACATAGATAATTCTCTGGGCAAGTAACGA
>NW_021764991.1:0-799 GCF_005508785.2 Acyrthosiphon pisum
CGTCCAATCAGAGCCATGAATAAGATCTGCTCTAAATGTTCTGCCAAAAAATGGGCCGATGAACCTAATGGTTTGTGCTGTAGTTCTGGAAATTAGAGAACAAAATTGTATGCCCACTTTTGAAATAGAGGGCCAAGTTTATCACCTTATAGGTAGTTATAGGTTATTAAAAGTTACGTTTTACGACAAATGTATTATTTAATGTATCATCTCACAATGGTCTACCAGGGTGGCTGAATTGCACTTACTGTTGCGAGTTACATCCAAAAAGATTTAAACAATCACAAAATTTTATGGGCAACGAAGTGCATGGAATACGGATCAGCTAGTATCTTAATAAATTGGGGAGACTTTGCAGAAATTTGGGGGGATTAAGACATTTAAGTCTTTATTTTAACTAAACATTTTATTATGTTAATCAACTGTGAAATATGGGCAAGTTATTACAACGGTTACTAAATTACTTGGGTTATTTAAGTTTTTAAGTTGATTATAAAATTAACTAGACAACTAGGTATAGTTAAGTTAAAAAGTTTAAAAACTAAATTACTTTTTAACTTAGTACCTAATTCCTACCTTTGTCTATAGACTATAACATTGTCTTTATTCCTGGCTGCATGTTGCAGGTGGTGCCGGCGAAGGGGTGCAGACCCTGAATCCCGACAGTCCGACGAGAAACAAAAATGAAGTGAAAACCGACGCCGCGCTGCCGGCCTACTGCAACCCGCCCAACCCATGTCCGGTGGGATACACGGGTAAGTGAACCTCTTCCTAATACACCTATTGGCTTTTATACTAA
>NW_021764992.1:0-733 GCF_005508785.2 Acyrthosiphon pisum
TAAAAATTTGAAAAATGTATTACTTATATAACCATATCATATTATCATATATAGGTTACTTATTAAAAACAAAAACCGTAAATTGGGTAGGTATATACCTACATTGAGTGAATTAAGTTAAACTTTCGATCACTTTCTTCAGTACCTATCTAAAAATATCTAATCATATAATAAAAAACGTATATGGATATTTTATATTTATATTTTTAATATTTTTCATTTGCCTTTGAAACAATATACTAGGAGCCTTCTATTAAATTTTCAAGCATTTTTATCCAACAAATAAAATTTTATTGATATTTTTAGGAAAAAAACTAAAAAAAAATGGAAAATGAAAATGTCCGTAAAGAGCTCAAAATAAATCAAAATATTTTCAAAATTTTACCGTGTATAGAAAATGCAAATATAAACAACCTGTGAAAATTTCATATATCTACGGTCATTTGTTTTAGAGTTACACCAAAAACCAAAATCGTAAAAATTCCCGTTTTTCCTTAATTTTTCTTTTGTTTTTCACGTCGCTTTTGAAAACTACTGGGAAATTTTTACTTTTGACCCCCCAAAGTACCAACTAGATTCACTTTCCAATCATAAAAGTTACTGTTGAAGAAAATCGAAGCAGCTTTACTGTCCTAAAAGGTGATGACAGACACAAAAAAACATAAAAAAAATAAAAAAAAAATAAAAAAAAAACACACATCATTGTAAAATCAATACATTTCATCGTTCCACT
>NW_021764993.1:0-1231 GCF_005508785.2 Acyrthosiphon pisum
GGTGATTGCGGCGTTCTTAAATTTTATTTTAATTATTTCATAATCAGACGTCCTACACTCGCGAGTCTGAAATAATATAACGAACAATTTTGACACTACACACAACTACCGGTACACATTGTTCTTAAGGGGCCTCGCCACCGCGTCTTTTTTTGTCAAAAACTACTGTCTCTAATTCAAACGGTACGTGCCGACAATTATCACGATTTTTATTCTGAAAAAATATTCGGATCTTCCGTAATATATACAAGGAAACGGTCGAGCCACATTTTTAATTTTTGTAATTTAAAATGCAATAAAAATTGTAAAAAATTCAAAAAAATTCAGAATTTCAAGCTTAAATATTTAATTAACTAAATACAATTTTAAAAATGTACCTCGACCGATGCCTCATAGATGTTGTGGAAAAAAAGAATATTTTGTCAGAATGCAAATCGAGTTAATCGTTGCGACGTATTGTTGGAATTAGAATCGTGTGTTTGAGTGAAAAATAAACATTTTTTCATGATTACAATATTACATACTGACATGTGCGTGTGAGTGCGTGTGAGAGCCCTCTGTACCGCTACAATTGACCCGCATGGACGCCACACACACTAATAATCATTTACGACTAACACATAGATCTCGGGTGGCGACAATGAGATTAGAAAATGATTCTCCTTAAATCAATGCGATGGCGAGGCCCCTTAAATTGATAATTAAAAATATTCCACTTCTATGCGATACTAATATTGCAGTGGTTTAAATTAATTTACTATTTTTTTTTTAAATTCCATAAGCTACCTTTGTCAACAACGCAGCGCAATATTAATCAAGAACCGACAAAATACGCATACAAATATTTTGAATTGACTATTGTTTTTAAATATAATATACTTTAACGCCGGTTTTATTTTTTAGGCGGGGGTTACACTTTAACCCTGGTAAAAGATGTAATCGGTTTCAGTTTGACTAAAGTGACGAATTTCGTACGTAAATATTACCCGCATTCGGTGCCAAGTAACATGACCGTCATGGAAGTCACGTATCAGCTAGAGGACTCGTCGTTGTTCCCGGATCTGCTCAACTCGTTGGAGCAATCCAAACAGACATTAGGGATCAAGGAATACGGAATAACTTTGACTACGTTGCAAGACGTGTTCATGAGGTATGTGGGCGAAGCACGCGAGTAGAGAAACAGATTATATTTTAATACGCATTATTTTGTTATCGTTTCAGAGTCGGTCAA
>NW_021764994.1:0-1511 GCF_005508785.2 Acyrthosiphon pisum
CAATTTTTTATTTTTTAATTATCAAAATTAGCTTAAGCATTACTTATTCTTAAGCATATACTATGAATACGGCCCTATAAGGCTTTGTCTAGGTTAAAGAGATCCCACCCTCGAACATCCAGCTGTAGGTACTCGTTATCGTCATGGTCAGTTTTTGGAGATTAAAATGACCTTGAGTTGTAGAGTATAAATCCTGTGGGACTTTGTTAAATTATTCTTTTGTGCAGTAGGTAGGTACCTACTCGTTATCGTGGTCACCAAAAGGAGAATTTAAATAACCTCAGGTTTTACCTCAGGTCTCAGGTGTCGATATTTACTCGTTTGACGGTTTGGGAATCGGAAACCGAAATATATCTGTTATATACGCATAGGTAGGTAGGTACTTTATATTTTCGTAAAATCATTTTTAAAGACTATAACCTTTCCAGTATTCTTATTCCTTAGTGTAAACTATAAATATTTTAATAACTGAGGAACTACTCATTACATTTTTTTTATTAGTGGACTCTTTAGCTGCATGATGCCTTGATATAATCTAACATTCTAACATTCTAACATCTAATTATAAATAAATAATAATTGCCATTAATAAGACTCTGTGGCAGAGCCGTGTCAAGCAATTCAGCGGCCCGGGGCAAAAATGGTTTACGGTAGCATATTGAGCACAAATAAAGGCGCCCCCTTTACAAACTTTTACACTTTTACAAAACTACGGAACCCGGGAGAAATTGCCTCCTCCCTCGTAGCACAAGGTGTCCTTAAGGATTCTTTACGGAGTCCTTGTCAGGAAAGTAGGGACTCCCTATGGATTCCCATGACTGTCCATTTAAAAGTTGACATTTTTTCACGGCATACTAAGTGCACCAGATCAGCTAGTACCTACATTATATATTGTGATACGTAAATACTAAATATTAATGTCCAATTAATTGTCCTTTCAGGAGTACTTTAAGAACTTGAAGGGGACTCCTATTGGTGTCCTATTACCATTGATGAGGGAGTCCTTAGTGGGACTTAATAGGACTCTATTTGACTCCTGGTTATGTGTTATTTATTAGATTTTCTGTAGTCTAAACATGGGCATGCATGGGACTAAAGAGGACTTCTTGCAGTATCCTTTTTATTACCTGTTTTGGAGTCCTGAAATGGACACTACTTTACTCTCCGGTAGGATTCCTGGTGCTACTAGGTCTTTGCCCAACCCTTAACACGGCTCTTCCCCAGTGGCGTCATTTGAGGGGGGGCAAGGTGGGCATTTGCCCCTGTCTGATTTTAAAAGCGGCCCGATGGGCCGGTTCCCAGTTGTTGCCATTTTACCATTATTCTATTTTATAAGCGCAAAAACATGCCTATTTTATAATATTTTCAAAAAATATTATACTATATATTATACTAAGAAATTATTGTCACATTGATACATTTTTACTAATTGATAGTTGGAATATATTTATATTTAGACGTATGCAGTGACGTACCTACATACACATTGTATGTTTGGGTATGTATTTATG
>NW_021764995.1:0-893 GCF_005508785.2 Acyrthosiphon pisum
CCCTGTGTGTGTTTTTTTATTTTTTTTTTTATTTTTGTGTCTGTCATCACGTTTTAGGAAAGTAAAAGTGCTTGGATTTTCTTCAACAGTACCTTTTCTGATAGGAAAGTCAGGGCTTGAAACCGATTGAAATAATTTCGGTTTCGGTTTCGGTTTTGAATACCGGTTTCTAAATTTTACGATTTCGGTTTTAACTTAGCAATACCGGTATTAAGAAATTTCGGTTTCGATTTCGGTTTTGAATACCGGTTTCTAAATGTTTCGGTTTCGGTTTCGGTTTTCAATATCGGTTTCTAAAATTTTCGGTTTCGGTTTCGGTTTTGAATACCGGTTTCTACATTTTTCGGTTTTGGTTTTAATTTTTCAATACCGGTATTAAAAATGTAATTTCGATTTTGTATATTTTGTATATTTTGTATATTTATATTTTGTAATTTTACATTTTTAAAAACGGATTTCCAAGCAGACTTGAAATTATAATTGAATGGTTTTATTATACTTAATTACTTGATAAGATATTTGAATGTGTGATACAAATAAGAGAAATGTTTTAATAGGAGTGATTTTTTTAATTTGATTCTACAAATTACAAGCTATAAGGAACCTAGATGTTAGATTAAAATTAGAACAGTTTAAACTTTAAAGATAATATGTAGTACATTCATCACTAGACTATCTTTCTTTTGATGCAAACCTCTTCCTTGTTCGAATTTTTTCTTTTGTAGCATTTTATTATTAACCAATGAAATAATACTTAATTTGTCTTATAACCAAAGGTAAATATTTACCCTATAATAAAACGGACAACCACATTTCACTATTAAGTATTTTTCACCTTTGGAAATTTTTTTTTTGTGTAATTAACCACAATTTTATGATCCTTGGAAAATGAT
>NW_021764996.1:0-1680 GCF_005508785.2 Acyrthosiphon pisum
TCATATTAATGGAACAAATGAAGGTAAATAACTTACTAGTTTTTGTATTTATTATATATATTTCCAACGACACTTAAAATCGTTCACAATGAATTGTGCTTTCTGCGTTTGCTTAATAATCGGTAAAAAAAGTTTTCTCTGTTACTGTAATAGTAACAACAAAATAAAATAAAAACGCCATTTATTTTAAAACAATAGATTTGGGCTCAGCGTTATACTTACTTATCTGTACTTATAACTCTACCAGACATGTTTCCTTGTATCTATAGCTCAAGCGAATATTATGTAGGTACCTATATATATGGTTTTTATTTCTTACTATCATTAATATTATTTTACAAAATACACTTTTATTTTATAACCTATAATCATATTTTGCTTTTTGCTACCTACCTATACCACGAGTGTGCCGGAAAATGTGTAGGTAGTATATAACAATACATTAATTATTGTTAGGTTCCTGTAGAATAAAATCTATGTGGTTATGCCTCTTGCGGCTTTGCCTCATATTATATGGGTCCTAATCATTATTACATTTTGAGTTAAATTAATTTCAACTAAGTTAATTTTTTTTATCCAATCATTTTTTAATTAACTAAGTTATAAAAAATATATTAGTTGTTGTTTAGCTTAAATTTACTTTCGTTTTCTTAGATTAACTTAACTTAACGAGTAAAAAAATTCAAGCTTTATATAGCGGTAAGTGTGTACATATAGTGTAAATCTTATTATGTTAAAGCTCGGGGGAAACAGACATAAGTTTGGGATATTTAGTCTTACACGGCTAGTAAATTTTATAGATTAATGATTATTTTCTATTGATATATAACAGGTATTACTATATATTAGGTATGCATAGAATAATGTAGTCGTATCATAAGTAGATTAATATACAATACGAGTTATATTATAATACTGCAGGGTAGTGACTGTAGTGGGTGTTACTAATTTACGAATTACGATTCTGTGCCTAATGTCTTAGCTGGTTCAGGCATTATTTTTTTAACATCAGTTTATATTTTCATGATTAATTTGTTTTGCTAATATAAGAAAATCACGTTATTATTTTACGAATGTTTTATAAGTTAAAACAAAGCTTAAAGTATGGTTAGTAGGTACGCACAAAACTACATTACAACATTATAGTTATTAATATTTCAACAACATAAAGAAATATCGTAAATACTAAGACATTTATGTCTATTATATATACGACGTCTCAATGAATAAAATATAATTAGGTTCTTAATTTCTGATCAAGATAATATATGATTTTCATAATCCCCACATTGGTTGGAAAATGATCTAATTTTGTTACCTATTGTTTTTATTTTTATTTTTTATCTAATTTACATTAAAAAATGTAATATTTGAACTCAATGGTAAACGGGCGATGTATTAAATATGTAAATATATTTTACGTGTATATCATAATAAAATGGGTAAGGGGAGTGAGATAAAGTTTCAATTTATCGGATAACAGGTATTGTCTTAGCCCTTAGGTTATGATGTGGTCAAAAACGTTGCGCACAATAAATTATGTCATTGTATGATTGCAGGAAACCTGTCAGATACAAAAACTAGGTCTATCGTCCCGGTAGAGTTAAACGCGTTAATTTATTGGAATGCCAAAATATTGAGTGATTTCTACAGGGGAGATGAATAACACCCATTCAAGGG
>NW_021764997.1:0-1026 GCF_005508785.2 Acyrthosiphon pisum
AATATCATCAATAATAATACTCAATAATAACTTCAATATAATAACCTCAATAATAATCTCAATAATAACTTCAATATAATAACCTCAATAATAACTTCAATATAACCTCAATAATAACTTCAATAATATGCCCTTCAATAATAATATTTCCAATAATAATTCAATATACGTTTTACACCATTATACTTATACTCGACTACTTAATATTAGGTACTTATGTTTTAATTATGTTGCATACGTCTATGTAACAAATTCAAAAATAATTATCCACTTACAATAAAGCGGTGTTCCTCGATGCTGATGACATGATGTATGGTTTTTTGATAGAACTGCAGTGTAGTTTTTGTTTGTTGTTGGTTCTTCTCGGAGTTGTCGCCTTAGAAGAGTGATCAATTCCTCCTTGTTGACTGTAGCCTTTGATGGTTGCCTCCTTTGAATGAAATCCAGTCCGACTGCGCCAGTGTTACGTGCAGCCCTTTCAGAATCCAAACGATGTTGTGATTTGAAATAATAAAACTAATTTCAAAGTAATAATATGTGTTTAATAATATAGAACAGTCAAAATATAGTATTATGTAGAACTATTTCGTGGTAGCGGTGTAGCGGTGTAGCGGTGTATAATGGCTGGTGGCGTGAAGTGACTTCGTTCTTGCTGGTCCAGGTACATCTGATCAGGCTGTGCTCCTGTCTCCCTTATATATGCTGTCAGCTCCTTTGATCTGGTCAGTATACGGAACTCGCAGGTGCCTTGGGTGTGGTCGTAAAAGTTGTTGTTGTTGTCGTATTGAAGAAACCACCGTCTTGTGCTCATAGGTTGTTATACTAAATGCTTTTACAAGGAGAACCGCATAGTATGGTTCGAATAAGTAAAAGCGGTTATAATATAATACCTTCTA
The DNA here is from genome assembly GCF_005508785.2 of Acyrthosiphon pisum. Taxonomy (NCBI): domain Eukaryota; kingdom Metazoa; phylum Arthropoda; class Insecta; order Hemiptera; family Aphididae; genus Acyrthosiphon; species Acyrthosiphon pisum. The sequence goes on from NW_021764997.1 coordinate 897, forward strand.
ATACATGCCCATTACACCTGCTAGACACCAACAAAATAGCGGCGGCTATATGGTTTTTTTACGGAATTTCGAATTTCCGGCGGCGTTTTCGAAAGACTCTGTCAAGACTTTATCCGCTACGTGGCGACCT
>NW_021764998.1:0-1557 GCF_005508785.2 Acyrthosiphon pisum
TGAGATGACTGACCTGCTAGACACCCAAAAAAAGACGGCGGCTTTAGATTTGCATAGACGCCCGAAATTATTTGAAATCTTTTTCACGTAAATTTTTCTTAATTTGCGTTTTCGATGACAGTAACGAACGTTGTCCGCGATTCGACGCAGTCGGATTGCATACCTGATTACGTGACCCAGTCGTCGTCAAACATTGTCTGCTATCTGACCAAGTCAGATTGCCTACTCGGATAACTGAGTTGACCGACCTGCTAGACATCTAAAAAATAGGGTGGCTATATGATTTGCATGGACGTCCGAAATGTTTCGAATTATTTTTTCACATAATTAAGACTTAATTTTGATTTTTTGGTGACAGTAATGAACGTCGGATTGCATACCTGTTGCCGTGACCTTTTCGTCTAAAATAATTGAGGATAACTCGGATAACATACGGTGGCTTTATTATTTGCATGGACTCCCGAAATGTTTTGACTTTTTTTTACACGTAATTTATGACTTAATTTGCGTTTTCGGTGACAGTAAGGAACGCTGTCCGCGATTCGACGCAGTCGGATTGCATACCTGATTACGTGACCCAGTCGTCTTCAAACATTGTCTGCTATCCGACGAAGTCAGATTGCCTACTCCGATAACGGAGTTGACCAACCTGCTAGACACCTACAAAATAGGGTCGCTATATTATTTGCATGGACTCCCGAAATGTTTTGACTTTTTTTTACACTTAATTTATGACCTAATTTGCATTTTCGGTGACAGTAATTAACGCTGTCCGTGATTCGACGCAGTCGGATTGCATACCTGTTGCCGTGACCAAGTCGTCGTCAAACATTGGCTGCTATCTGACCGTCTGCAATATTTAAATTTTGGTGATTTGGCGTTTTTAATGGCAGTAAAAAACTTTGACAGCCATCCGTTTAACTAATTCACCGGTTAGCTAATCCACTATCCTAATCACTAATCTACTTTTCTTATCACAAATCCACCTCCCTTAACACAAATCCACCATTCTTATCACATATCTACTCCCTTATCACGATCCATTATCCTTATCACTAATCCACTTTTCTTATCACTAATTTTTAGAGACCACTGCTGCTTCCGAAATCGAAAACACTCATGACAAACACCGGGGGGTTTGGGGGTCTCCCCCAACGACGCTCGGAGAGCTAGTCCTTATATATAAAGCAGAAACCCGAGGGCGCGGCCCGTGTCAAAATCTCGTACTCGTTAGGGAACCCTCCAATGAGAAAATTCCATCTCCCGGGCGGGCGTTATCAGTCTCTCTTATCACTTTTTGCGATTTTTTTCAAATCCTGAAGAGACTTTTACCCCCCCCCCCCCACCCCCCCCGGGGGGGCCCTCGGGGGGCGCCGGTTCGGACCTTATTCGCCTTCCCCGCTAGATTTATAGGCCGCGCGCGGCCGTACTTTTTTCCCCGTCGGGCACGCCGCGGCCGAGATCGCGCGCAAACCGAGCGCCGCCGTCCCGCGTGTTGGTCGATAATTTTTTGGAAAAGTCGAGTTTTACCACTCATAGACACGTTCCGTCCTTCCC
>NW_021764998.1:3445-4147 GCF_005508785.2 Acyrthosiphon pisum
CGGCGGCCGCGTCGAGATCGAATTTTTTTTTTTCACTTTTTTTTTCGTCATTTTCCTTTCATGTAATTAATGACATAATTTTGCGTTTTCGGTGATAGTAATAAAAGCTGTCCGCGATTCGACGCAGTCGGATAGCATACCTGATGACGTGACCCGGCCGTCGTCGTACATTATTCGGTTAACATTATTCGGATTGCCTACTCGGTTAACTGAGGTGACTGACCTGCTAGACACCCAAAAAATACGGTGGCTATATGATTTGCATGGAAATGTTTTGAATTTTTTTACACGTAACTTATGACTTGATTTTGCGTTTTCGGTGACAGTAATGAAAGTTGTCCGGGATTCGACGCAGTCGGATCGCATACCCGATGACGTGACCCGGCCGTCGTACATTGTCCGCCATCCGACGGAGTCGGATTGCCTACCCAGATAACTTAGGTGACTGACCTGCTAGACACCCAAAAAAATTTGCACGGGCGTCCGAAATTATTTGAATTTATTTTTATGTAATTTATTCCTTATTTTTGCGTCTTCGATTACAGTAATGAACGTTGTCCGCGATTCGACGCAGTCGGATTGCATACCTGATTACGTGACTAGGCCGTCGAACGGCATAACTTTAATGAGATGACTGACCTGCTAGACACCCAAAAAAAGACGGCGGCTTTAGATTTGCATAGACGCCCGAAATTATTTGAA
>NW_021764999.1:0-1839 GCF_005508785.2 Acyrthosiphon pisum
TCGCTATATCGGCAGCGAACTCGTCGCTAAACGAATAATAATTGACTGCGCGGACCACAGGCGCACCACGAACTCGTCGCGAAAAGAGGGCGAACTCGTCGCTACAACGGCAACAACGTAACGGCCGGACACGAACTACGCACGGTCTGCTCGCATAGAGCGTGCGGCAAAAGACACACGACCGGTCTGCACGCAACGAGCACACGGCAAAGACGAACTTTAGGTCGCCGGCGGCGACTTGGCTGGGGCCCGGCGTCCACGGACCGCGTGACGCGCTGTCTCGCGGACCGGTTGTCACACAAGGTAATAAAAGTGGCGGCAAGTTCGAACATATATAAACAAAAAAATATTATTTTTTTATCTTTGTTAAGCATTGTACCTATATCTACGTACTTATCCTTATAGTGTATATTAGCGCCTTAAAATCAAAAAAATCCAATTTAAGCGCACCCCCACATAGTGGCACGAATAAGCCGTATATAAGTGCGGGTACCATGAAAATTTCAAGTCCCTATTGCTATATCATAGTTTTGTCTGTATGCGTTGCGATTATGTGAATCAGTCAGTCAGGACTTGTTCTCTTATAGGTATACATACTATGCAGAAGATGTACGTGTACCTATATCATTTTGGTACATACTCGAGTATATAATATGTATATACCCGAGCATATAATGTAAATGTATTACCATTGATTATTGCTATTAGTATATTTAATCAATGGTATTACACAGGGTGTAACAATGAGATGACCAGAAAAAAAAAAATTATGATAATTTAACGTTTGACAAAATTTGTTAACATTATATGATTAGTAAAAAATTTAAGATATATACTCATGTTAGCAAATTCCCTAAAATAATATGTTGAAAAAAATTTTTTTTCTAATTAATTAATCAAAAAAATATTGATATTTACAAAAATTCTAAAAAAATAAACTACTTGACTTAGATAAATGTTTTTTCCATCAAAATTATTCATATAATCAGATTCACAAATTGGCTATTTTTAATTTATCAAAAAAAATTTTAATCAAAATTTAAATATTTTTATTTTCAGTATTAAAAAATAAAAATAATTTTTTTGATATTATACGTGTGACGCAGGTGAATATAAATTATATATAAAAAAAAAATTTTTTAATATCGATTAGAACAAAAGCTATTTCATCTATCAGGTCTTCCTGTTACAGCTTGTATATTAATATTATTATACATAAACGATATGCCTATAATATTACAATGCGAATGTCAGCGGGTGGCGGCGCGTCATTATCGTTAATTTATTATATATATTATAAGCGCGGATGTATATTGTATAATATTTTATAAAAAAATTAAAATTAAAATCGGACGACGGTAACGACGATGATGATTATATAATGACGATGACGATGAGCACGGCCACTATTGTATTAGCTATAATATTATATATTTTTTTAGTTTTTTTTCTATAAATATCATAGGCGTGTTCAGACTTTGGTGGCCGAGGGGGCACAACAAATTTTTAAAATGTGAGACCTATTTTTTTTAGAAATGAAGAAACATTCATTTTTTATGTTACAAAATTCACAATGGTAGGAATATTTTTTAATTAAGTTCAAAAAGTATAACCTTTGTCAAAACAATAAAAATACATTTAAAACTAAATTAAAAACAGATACATAATGAAGTAAATTGTTGATAAAAATAAAGTACTTATGCATTATATAATTATTAGGTATAATACTATGGTGTGTTACCACTCCCTAAATCTCACGATTCATGTTAACCTTTTATTATTAACGTATCAAACCTACTTATTGTACAAAAATAAATGTATAGATTGTAGATTTTTTTC
>NW_021765000.1:0-1276 GCF_005508785.2 Acyrthosiphon pisum
TGGCGCTTATGCATAAGCATATAGTCATACATAATATTATACTGAGTGATTTTATTTACCTATTGAAATTATTTATTTGGCTGATAAACATATTATTAGGTACTTACTGTGTAAATGCGCGTTCACGAGTTCTCGAATATCGAAACGATAAGAAATAAGTATCTACTTTTACCTCATAACAAACACAGTATAAGTATAAATAAATCTAAAACGAAACTCTACACAAAATGTGTTAAGTACACCTTTATAACTGAACTTCGTAGATAAATTTCAATACATCTGTACTCGAAATATAGTTTTAAAAAAAACGCAATCAAATTAGGTATATCGATAAGAATTTACTATAAAAAAAATAAGACTACAGTGTAGGTTAGCTAAATCGGTTTAATTCTTATAAACTAAACGTCCGTAAAATGTGAATATTGTTTTTTATTATTTGTTATCTATGCTTATCATTCGGTTTATGCGTACTTTTATCCAACGTGGTCGATAATTTTTATATATTTTAATAATAGTTAGGTATATGTATATAATTATCACAATTATCACAAATTAATTTTAGACTTTGAACGTAGTAATGAATGTATTTATTTTATAATGATGTTTTAGATTCTGAGTGGAACGATGAATGTATTGATTTTACAATGATGTGTGTTTTTTTATTTTTTTATTTTTTTTTATTTTTTTTTATTTTTTTTGTGTCTGTGTACACGATAAGTAGTCGAAATAATGCTACGATTTTCAACTTCAGTATCTTGTTCGATCAGAAAGTGAATATCGTTGGTGCATTGGGGAGGTCAAAATTTAAATTTCCCAGTAGTTTTCAAAAGCGCCGGGAAAAACAAAAGAAAAATTAAGGAAAAACGGGAATTTTTACGCAAAATCTGTTTTCGAGAAAATCGATTTTGGTTTTTGGTGTAACTTTAAAAAAAATGACCGTGGATGCATGAAATTTTGACTGAATGTTTACATTTCCATTTTCTATACACGATAAAATTTTCAAAATATTTTGACTTATTTTGAGCTCTTTACGGACATTGTCAGTTTTCATTTTTTTTTAGTTTTTTTTCTAAAAATATCAATAAAATTTTATTTGTTGGATAAAAAAGCTTGAAAATTTAATAGAAGGCTCCTAGTATATTGTTTCAAAGGCAGATGAAAAATATTAAAAATCGTTAGTCACAGTTTTTTTTTATAAGCATTTAAAGTTCAAAAAATGACAAATATGGAAAAATCACGAAAATTTGCAAATTATTTCGAGTTACAAATTCATAAA
>NW_021765001.1:0-960 GCF_005508785.2 Acyrthosiphon pisum
GGAGACGGTATGTTAGTCTAGGATATAAGACATAATATTATATTAGGTACCTATAATAAATTCCAAATTAATCATATCATAATATTTATTAGGTACTTATAACGCGTTATACATCAACAAAAAACCGTGGTACTATCATAGATATATAATAGTATACTTTAGAAGTTTCAAGTACCCACGAATAATATTATACAATCACAACAAAATAACTAAAATAGTTATCCTAGGTTTTTAATATGTAATTTCGTCCAAATTTGTACTTAAAATGACTATAAAAATAAACTGCGTAAATGTATTTTTTAGATTTTTTGGTAACAGAATTAATTACTTACATGGAATCTTGTTTTAAATTTTCAATTCTTAGATACAAAAATTGAACATTTTATAAATTTTTAACTACAAAATAATTTTTCAAAATAAAATTTGATAAATTTTGTCAAAATTTGATCTTTAAATGCTTATAAAAAAAAATTGTGCCTATGTATTTTTAATATTTTTCAACTGATATTGTAACAATATATCAGGAGCTTTGTATTAAATTTATACACTTTTTGGCCCAACAGATAAAACTTTATTGATATTTATAGAAAAAAAAAACTAAAAAAATTGAAAACTTACAATGTCCGTAAACAACTCAAAAAGAGTCAAATTATTTTCAAAATTTTATCGTATATATAAAATGCTAATATAAACATTCAGTGAAATTTTCAAGTTTCTACAGTCACTCGTTTTTTAATTACAACAAAATAAGAAAATTGTTACGTAAGAAATCGAGTGAATATCCAATGTTGTAAAAATATGAATTTCAAACGCCCATAAAAATTTAATTTGAGTTTCTTATAGACATTTTTTTTTTTGGTAAACGTAGATTATCCTATAAGAATCTTGTATTACAATTTAAAATCTTAGATTTAAAAGAAAAATTTTTATGAATTTATAACTCGAAATATTTGCAAATTT
>NW_021765002.1:0-845 GCF_005508785.2 Acyrthosiphon pisum
CGAATTTGCCCGGTTAAATATCTGTTATCAGCTGATTAATTTTTAATCGAAGTTTAACCGTAGACGGTGCAACTGGCCCTGAATAACTTTATTAAACATTAAAAGTATAAATCAAACACACAAAATACGAGTCTCTATGGATCGCTTACCAACATACGTGTCTTACCAGGAAACCCGCACTGTCCCTCTACCAACTTGGTACCTTGGTTCTTACGTCCTAAAATATTATTTTACAAAGTGCTGCCTTTGTTCATTTGCTTCGTTGGCCTACTATTACGAATATGAAACATTAAAACTATTTAAGCAGAAAGTAATATTGTCTATTATTATTTATTATTAATATTTAATTAGTTGGCATATACAACAATGGGTAGTTTAATCGTATAGTGTACCCTGTTTACGCGGCAATACTATATATTATTATAGTTATTGATATAAATAATTTAGACATATTATAATATTAAGGCGAGACCACAGTATAAGTATTGCAAATTAATTACGAGTACGATTAGGTAATATACAATAATATAATGTTTAAAATATATTTTATATCCGTAGTAGACTTAGTATAGTAATGATTAATATGTATACTAATTATTACGAAATAATATTATGATGTAAATTCCTTGTATTATTTTCGTTTAAAAACATGAAAAATAATAGAGATTAAAGAAAATTATGTAATATTAAAACTGTATATAATAATAATAATCATTTTTTTGGTTAAATATTTAGCGTGACTGGTTTTAAAATTTGCTTGACGCTAGGATTAAAGCCGGATTCACAGTTGCGTCGTGTCGATCAAATCGTATTGTGATTGGATATTACTTTTTTGGTATCATGTA
>NW_021765003.1:0-1156 GCF_005508785.2 Acyrthosiphon pisum
AATTAACAAAAATATAGTTCTTTCTGATTTAAGACGGATTAAAGCTTTAGTTAAAATGTATGATGAGTATAAAATTGACAAAAATAGTATGGTGTATCTATCTAAAATTGGCTCTATTTACTAAGGAAAACGTTTATTTTAATTTTTTTTTTTGATAACGTTTATGTGATAAAACGTACAACTTATTTTATTTTATATTATCTTATTACTATTATTAGTATTATTGTATTGTCATAGATGTTTTTAGAACGTGTAATTTTTTTTTTTTAATACTACCCTTACTTGATGTGAACGTAGTTAAAAATTATAAAATGTTCAATTTGCATAGCTAAGGATTGAAAATTTAAAATTAGGTACATGGTGAACTTTTTGTATATTTATAAATTTGGCAACGTTGCATACGCAATCGTGTCGTTTTACGAGTTTCCATTGTTATACAGCAAACATACGCAATCGTGTTCCCAAAAAGGTAAATCGTACGCAATCGGGTTCTACCCTTAAATTTGAATTCAATGATATAATATCATTGTATAAGAAAAACGATTCTGAGCGGAGACGGTATGTTAGTCTAGGTATAAACTATAAGACATAATATTATATTAGGTACCTATAATAAATTTCAAATTAATCATATCATAATATTTATTAGGTACTTATAACGCGTTATACATCAACAAAAAACCGTGGTAAAATCATAGATATATAATAGTATAATTTAGAAGTTTCAAGTACCCACGAATAATATTATACAATCACAACAAAATAACTAAAATAGTTATCCTAGGTTTTTAATATGTAATTTCGTCCAAATTTGTACTTAAAATGACTATAAAAATAAACTGTGTAAATGTATTTTTTAGATTTTTTGGTAACAGAATTAATTACTTACGTGGAATCTTGTTTTAAATTTTTAATTCTTAGATACAAAAATTGAACATTTTATAAATTTTTAACTACAAAATAATTTTTCAAATTAAAATTTGCTAAATTTTGTCCAAATTTGATCTTTAAATGCTTATAAAAAAAAATTGTGCCTATATGTATTTTTAATATTTTTCAACCGATATTGTAACAATATATCAGGAGCTTTGTATTAAATTTATACACTTTTTGGCCCAACAGATAAAACTTTATTGATATTTATAGAAAAAAAAAA
>NW_021765004.1:0-891 GCF_005508785.2 Acyrthosiphon pisum
TTGTTACGTGCAGCCCTTTCAGAATCCAAACGATGTTGTGATTTGAAATAATAACACTAATTTCAAAGTAATAATATGTGTTTAATAATATAGAACAATCAAAATATAGTATTATGTAGAACTATTTCGTGGTAGTAGCGGTGTAGCGGTGTAGCGGTGTAGCGGTGTATAATGGCTGGTGGCGTGAAGTGACTTCGTTCTTGCTGGTCCAGGTACATCTGATCAGGCTGTGCTCCTGTCTCCCTTATATATGCTGTCAGCTCCTTTGATCTGGTCAGTATACGGAACTCGCAGGTGCCTTGGGTGTGGTCGTAAAAGTTGTTGTTGTTGTTGTTGTCGTATTGAAGAAACCACCGTCTTGTGCTCATAGGTTGTTATGCTAAATGCTTTTACAAGGAGAACCGCATAGTATGGTTCGAATAAGTAAAAGCGGTTATAATACCTTCTAATACATGCCCATTACACCTCCCCGCCAAAAAAAAGGTTATAAGCCTGTAAGGCGAAGAACCTTTAACAATAGTATTTAGGTTCAATAGTTGATTTACAATTTTGACATTCATTTTACATTCAGTTAATTATACATTTTTCATTATTCATTTATCAATTACATTTTGTTTATATTTTATGGTTTGATGATATTTACAATTTTAATATCATTTACATATATATTTAAAAAAAACATTTCTTTTACCTGAAATTAATTAAAAACATTGTTTAAGTCTTAAAAATAATGTTAGTTAATTATATAATATAAGTTTTTATTTCCCTGTAATACAATTTATTTAGTGTTTATAATCCTTCACCAATTAATGTTAAAATACTATATTATTTTTTTATCTGTGAATAATATTATGAATTTGTTACGTACGTATGCAAAATATGAATTAAATT
>NW_021765005.1:0-960 GCF_005508785.2 Acyrthosiphon pisum
ATTTGCCAAATTTTCGTGATTTTTCCATATTTGTCATTTTTTGAACTTTAAATGCCTTATAAAAAAAAACTGTGACTAACGATTTTTAATATTTTTCATCTGCCTTTGAAACAATATACTAGGAGCCTTCTATTAAATTTTCAAGCTTTTTTGATAAACAAATAAAATTTTATTGATATTTTTAGAAAAAAAACTAAAAAAAAATGAAAACTGACAATGTCCGTAAAGAGCTCAAAATAAGTCAAAATATTTTGAAAATTTTATCGTGTATAGAAAATGGAAATGTAAACATTCAGTCAAAATTTCATGCATCCACTGTCATTTTTTTTAAAGTTACACCAAAAACCAAAATCGATTTTCTCGAAAACAGATTTTGCGTAAAAATTCCCGTTTTTCCTTAATTTTTCTTTTGTTTTTCCCGGCGCTTTTGAAAACCACTGGGAAATTTAAATTTTGACCTCCCCAATGCACCAACGATATTCACTTTCTGATCGAACAAGATACTGAAGTTGAAAATCGTAGCATTATTTCGACTACTTATCGTGTACACAGACACAAAAAAAATAAAAAAATAAAAAAAAATAAAAAAATAAAAAAAAAAATAAAAAAACACACATCATTGTAAAATCAATACATTCATCGTTCCACTCAGAATCTAAAATTAAAAAATTAAAGAACACATCATTGTAAAATAAATTATAATACAGTCATCGATACGCTCGGAATCTAAAATCTAAAAAATATCTGATAATTAATAATTAAATTAATAAACGAAAATAGTAATTTAAATAATACCTAATCATATTATTATAATTCAAATTCAAAATTATAAACTATTTTTGTTTATTGTCATATCAAATTTCAATGAACAAATTGTTCCTTAACACGGAACTCTTTGATATAAAAAGTTGCATTATACTATATCATGGATCATCAAATTGACATTGACGTGCCTAGAAT
>NW_021765006.1:0-380 GCF_005508785.2 Acyrthosiphon pisum
GTTTTAATAACATTCATAGAAAAAAAACTTAAAAAGTTGGAAACTGAGTATATCCGTAAACAGCCGAAAACAAGTCAAAATATTTTGAACATTTTTTCATGTATAGAAAAAGCTAAATCTATTGTAATATCAATAGATTCATGATTCATCGTTCCACTCAGAATCTAAAATTGTGCCTATGTATTTTTTAATATTTTTAAACTGCTATTGTAACAATATATCAGGAGCCTTGCATTAAATTTTCACGCATTTTGGCCCAAAAAAAAAAAGAAAAAAACACATTGTAAAATCAATACATTCTTTGCTCCGCTCAGAATCTAATAAACGATTAGAAAATATAGGGTTATTATTGGGACATATGGTTAACTTGGGGCCAATTT
>NW_021765007.1:0-1166 GCF_005508785.2 Acyrthosiphon pisum
CAACATATTTCTTGTTACATATGTCAATTATTATTACCAAAGATACAAAGTACAATTCACATTATATTATAATTATTATAATCATAATAAGTATACATTACAATCAGTTTTTATTTATGTTAGTATTTTAACAATATTTCTCTTTAGTTTTACAACAATAATCTTATCTTAGTGTTAATATTCCAATATAATATAAATTCCTTAATCTATTTTAATATATTTCATTTTATGCAATACATATATCTATATCATTAAGTCTTTTCCCAACACCATTATGTAATATTAATTTACTTATAGTCCTATATGTATTATTCCATTAAGATATTTTTCTTATATTTGTTATCCCTTACTATTACTTTATAAATAAAAATTTAACCCTAAATTTTAACTTTTTTTTTTTTTCATTTTTTTTTTTTTTTCATTTCCTATATTTATTTGTATTATCAATCATATTTCTATTCACTATATTATTTAATTATCGTGTGCTTTTATCTTATTATTGCAGGTCCAGACCAAAAGTAATTTATTCAATTAAAATTGTATTTTCTGATCTATTAAAATAAATTAATTTATTAAACTGTTGTTATATTTTAACCTTGCTGATTGAATCCCTAACGCCCATTGTGCCAATTATTAAAGCAACAACCCACGTTATTGACTAAATCAACGAGACTATATTAGTATAATTTTCCTATTGAGGTTATTCTAGCCATTTAATCCGTTAATGCTTGCGTTCAATGTTCCGATTTATATATTCCTAACCCTTGAACGAAACACCAACTGATCAAATGTCTCTATTTCTTTCCTCGAATGTTTTAGTCCGTCCGGGATATAACAACGAACCACCGATCAAAAATGTAATAATATTAGATCACATGACTCATTGTTATATGCCGTACCGATTTTTAATCTTATTTCCATTTGTTTATATTCTGTAATTCAACTCATTTGAATTATTATTTTTATTTTTATTTATTATTTTTTTTTTTATTAACATGTATGATAGGTGCCTCACGGTGTTACTTTAATTAAAATGTTCTATTAAATTTGCGTATCCCTGTTTCCCTACCATTTTGTTGAAAACACATTTTGTAAGTCTCACGTCCGTTTTCGGGTCGTGAGCATACGTCATTCTATGTTTTTCGTACACATTACACTATGTGTTT
>NW_021765008.1:0-826 GCF_005508785.2 Acyrthosiphon pisum
GAAGTTTGAATTTCCCCTTTTGCAATTTATTTCTAGACTAGACATAAAATTAGTGTTTAAATCAGTTACTTGTGTATTTATGATAGAATTATTTATAAAAGCAATTATTCCATCATTTTGATTAATGTAGTTTGGAATTTGAAATTGATTGTCATTTAGATTATGTAAGCCTAGCCAAGCTTCTAAAATAATTATATCAAAAATAATTGTTTGATTATCCAACATTATGCAAAATTCGTCAAAATTTTTATTAGCGCTTCTTATATTAAGGTGTATAATATTTAATGCATGATCCCTATTTAATATCGTTTTCATGTCTTCCCATGTACCATTATAAGTAATTATTTGATTATAGTCGTTGGAAAAATTATTACCAAGTATATTGTCAGCTATTATTAGTTCGAAAAATACGTATTATCCATCTTAAATTGGCTTGTCTTTGTACTATAGTTTTTATTTTTATCAAAATAATGGTAATGTTATAATTGTGTACTGAATTTTGAAAAGTAATGGATTTTGTTGAATACTAGTGTATACGAATAAGAATATCCAAGTTCTTTTGCTTTTGATCTAGTCTCCCAAAGCAGTTTTTTGTTGTAAGCTTTTAAGCTTTCATTAATATATATTCTTGATCCTTTGAATTCAGTTTTCCCCGTTTCCTAATGAATTCTTCTCTTTTTTTTTTTTGAAGAAAATTCTACGACTATTTGAGGTGCTTCCCAAATTACGATTTGATAATTTTCGGTATACATTTTCAATATCAAAAAGATTGATATCAATGTCTATAATCCCTGCGATATCATAAACTATTGTTTCACATTTTCAT
>NW_021765009.1:0-1132 GCF_005508785.2 Acyrthosiphon pisum
CGGTACGAATGCCCCCGCCCGTCTCTGTTGATCATTACCTCCGGTCCCGAAAACCGGCCCGGCGGGACGCGCGGGCGACTGGCGCCCGCGGCCCGGCGGCCCGCGCACGGAAACGCCCCGGAGGGCGATTTCGCGCGCCCGCGAAGGGCGGAGATGCGCGGGACCGAGGTCTTGTTCCATTATTCCATGCGACCAGTATTCAGGGCCTTTTGACGAGACGGCCGTGAAGCCGCCCCGCCAGATTCGAGCCTGCTTTGAGCACTCTAATTTGTTCAAAGTAAACGTGTCGGCCCGCCGACGGCACTCGGTGAAGAGCACCGCGCAGCAAGATTGGAGTAGGCGGCCGCCGTCGTCGAACACCGACGGCCGCGCGACGCGTGGCCGCGCGGCGCGCCGGAAGCACGAGACACGTGTCCGCCTGCCGACAATACGTCCGGCCGACGTGCCGGTAACTAACACCCCGAGACGGCTGACGAGCGCGACGGCGATCGCGCCGACGGGACACGTGGTCCCGCGACACGGCCGGCCGCGACACGACGGACCGCCAGGGTGGTCCGGCACCGTCCAGACACAGATCCGACTACGAGCTTTTTAACCGCAACAACTTTAATATACGCTATTGGAGCTGGAATTACCGCGGCTGCTGGCACCAGACTTGCCCTCCAATTGATCCTCGTTTAAAGGTTTTAAAGTGTTCTCATTCCGATTACGGGGCCTCGGATGAGTCCCGTATCGTTATTTTTCGTCACTACCTCCCCGTTCCGGGAGTGGGTAATTTGCGCGCCTGCTGCCTTCCTTGGATGTGGTAGCCGTTTCTCAGGCTCCCTCTCCGGAATCGAACCCTGATTCCCCGTTACCCGTTACCACCATGGTAGGCATGGAACCTACCATCGACAGTTGATAAGGCAGACATTTGAAAGATGCGTCGCCGGTACGGAGACCGTGCGATCAGCTCGAAGTTATTCAGAGTCACCAGGTCTTTGCGCGGGCCGCGATCTGGACGCGCACGATGCGCGCCGCGACGGGCCGGTTTTGATCTAATAAAAGCGTTCCTCCCGCGAGCGACGCCCGAGGGCGCCGCGACGGTCGGAACTCTGTCGGCATGTATTAGCTCTAGAAATTATCACAGTTA
>NW_021765009.1:3975-4827 GCF_005508785.2 Acyrthosiphon pisum
GTCCACTGCCGAAATCATTTTGTTTTTTCACCTCGAACACCGCCCGTCGAACGCCGACCAATTTATCCTAAGTCCATGCACGGCACAGTGGCACCCGAATCCGCTCCGGGGAAGCCGCCGCCGTCCGACCGGCACTCTGCCCGTCGGTCGTCGACGCGCCCGCGTGACTATCGAATACCCGGTACCGGGGCTCCGAGACCCCGTAACGTGTTCGGCGCACGCCACCGACGACCGCCCGCGGTGTACCGTCCGCTGCCGAAATCATTTTTTTTTTTCACCTCGAACACCGCCCGTCGAACGCCGACCAATTTATCCTAAGTCCATGCACGGCACAGTGGCACCCGAATCCGCTCCGGGGAAGCCGCCGCCGTCCGACCGGCACTCTGCCCGTCGGTCGTCGACGCGCCCGCGTGACTATCGAATACCCGGTACCGGGGCTCCGAGACCCCGTAACGTGTTCGGCGCACGCCACCGACGACCGCCCGCGGTGTACCGTCCGCTGCCGAAATCATTTTTTTTTTTCACCTCGAACACCGCCCGTCGAACGCCGACCAATTTATCCTAAGTCCATGCACGGCACAGTGGCACCCGAATCCGCTCCGGGGAAGCCGCCGCCGTCCGACCGGCACTCTGCCCGTCGGTCGTCGACGCGCCCGCGTGACTATCGAATACCCGGTACCGGGGCTCCGAGACCCCGTAACGTGTTCGGCGCACGCCACCGACGACCGCCCGCGGTATACCGTCCGCTGCCGCAATCATTTTTTTTTTCACCTCGAACACCGCCCTTCGAACGCCGACCAATTTATCACATAAGTCCATGCACGGCACAGTGGCACCCGAATCCGCTCCGGG
>NW_021765010.1:0-1014 GCF_005508785.2 Acyrthosiphon pisum
GTTGTCAGTTGTCACCGTATTAATTATTATTGACTTGTTTGATTGTCAATCACTTTAATAAATTATTGTATATTATTATATACATTATTAAACTATGAATACCGCTGACAAAAAACGAAAATATAAGTTTGCAGGAGCATTGAAACGAAGTAAAAAAAATAGAGAGGCATTACTACAATGTGCAAATGACAAAAATCAAAAAAAAATCAATTTTTTTCAGATAATAAATTCCAAAGTAAGTTTATTAATAATTAAAATTAAGTTTAATATTGTTAATAAAACAAAATATTGATTTTTTATTACATTAATAGGTACTCATAAACCAAATCAATCATATATATATATAATATATTACAATGAATAATACAAATATTATAATATAGGTACAACTAATTTTCTATTAACATTTAACAATGCCTCGTTAATTTTTAGTACATTTATAAAAAAATGATAATTTATGTATATTATTTTGGTTTGGTTCTATCGATGCACAAGATAAAATAGAAACAACAAGTACTTATTCAAATTAGTGATAGTTTAGCACCAAGCCGACAAAGAAAAAAGACTAAACAATTTGCGTACGAATCTACAGATGATATAATTATGAATCCATTGCATTTATTTGAAGTTAATGTATGCAATGTAATATTTGACATCCAAAGTATTGAGTCACGATTTGAAAAACATAAGGAATTGTTTGCAGATTTTAATTGCCTTGACCCAAATAATTTTTATACTAAAGACTGTTTGCCAGAAGATGCATTGAAAAATATTTTTACAAAAATTGTACCATTTCAAACTAATATATCTTATGAGCAGCTTCGTTTAGAGTACATAGACTTTGTTTCACAGTGGGATAAGCTTAAGATAAATTGTACTAATGTATATAATTCTCAAAAAAAATTTTTTGAAGAAAGTGCAGATGAATCAGATAATAGTCCTGGTATGTATTCTTTATTTCAAATATTGTCTTTAAACAATGATTAATTAATATTATACACAATTTGTAACTAC
>NW_021765011.1:0-1005 GCF_005508785.2 Acyrthosiphon pisum
AAGTGTATAATGTATATAGGAAATTAGTAGGTTAAAATAAATATTAATAACTTGATTTTAGTTTATCTTATGTGTTTCTGTTCGATAACCATACCTTGATGATCTTAGATTATACTTTATATTCAACAATTATTTGACAAAATATACTCACGAATTTACAACAGTACCTATCAGACTACCAGTTCTTGTGTTCATTCTATGATTCAAAATGGTCCTATTTGGGTTTCTATTGATGAATCTACTGACTAAGTCAGTGTTAAGACCAAATCGCCGTACATTTAATTATGAAAATTTAAAACAATATATGGTTTGTCATTGTTTCACTTTAAATTGATTAAACATCAATTGTATTTCAATTTAGGTAACAACATTTTTTTTTACTATTGCATATTTTTTAATTTTTTACCACAAAATATTATATTTTTTAAATTGAATTAATTAGACATAAAAAACAATAAATTGTACCCGTTATTCAAAAATTATTTAGAATTGTATTTTAATTTAAAACTTTAACATATTTTTTTAATTTTTCGTAGTACATATTTTTATTTTATACTACATATTTTGGCAATTTTAATTACATATATATGTACATATTTTTGGTTTTTTATTACATATAAATCCCAGCCCTAATTATAACAATCAATAGGTATATCGTATTACTCAATTAAAATCGCCGGCTGAACTAAACTTTCCCAGCTTTACTTGATCAATAATCATACTACATTATCATAATAGATTTTGATAGACAAGTACGAAGTAGACAACCATTATAGGTATTGAAACAAAGTTAATAGTTCTATATTACAACTATTATGTATATTTTTGTTACTGCTAGGTAAATAGTTAGGTACACCATATTTTGTCATAATCATACACATCACTACCTAGCAAAATCCTATTTTGATAAACTCCTGCATTTGAATGAATGGATAACAATAATATGCCATAGAGTGTAGATTATAATATATTATGGTCATAAGGTTTATAACTCATAATCACTAA
>NW_021765012.1:0-872 GCF_005508785.2 Acyrthosiphon pisum
ATAGCCGCCACTGACCTGTGTATTCCCCGAATTTGTCCCCGACAGTCGGTCATCGACTTTGACGTTTTCACCCGGCGGTCGGCCACGGGTTTTCAGCCGATGACCTATGGAATGATGCCCGGGAATGATCGACTCACCGCCACGCACAATCTCTGTCTGGTTACGGCTGACTCACGATTTCATTCGAAGGGTTGAACGCAGGTATTCATTTAATTAAAATTCCGTCTTCAGGCTTGACTTGGCCATCACCAGCACTATCGGATTATGACATCGGAACATTGATACAAGGAAATAGAAACACGTTTTTTAAGAAATTCAAAGCGAAAATAAAGATATCCTATCGAGTAATAATAAATAAAGCCAAGCCCGAAGACCGCAGTGATGTAAAAATACCGTATTATATTTTTCATTTGTATAATAGGTACGTGTATTATAGGTACGTGTATTATACAGTATTAAAAAAAAAAATTGTTTGGTGCTTACATTATTGGTAAATATAGTTATTCAAGTATAGTAATATCAAAACTATTGAAGTTTATTGATGAATAATGATCCATTTTAAATACTTATTAAATTAAATAATGGCAGTTATGAGTTGGGTAATGAATAATAATAAATACATAAAAATGTATTGTTTCTAAGTTTTTAGTATAAGGTTTTAATATTTTTAGTCATTATAAATAGTATTTAATTAATTAATTTGTAAGTGTTTACTGTGGTTACACAACTATTTAGATTACCCCCAACACTAGTTTTAATAAATAAGAACTTTTTCAAAAAGAACAAGCTTTATTATAAAATATAGAAACATAAATTAATAACTTTTTATACAGTTTTCAGGAACTTTTAAACTATTTGTCAAAACATTATAA
>NW_021765013.1:0-932 GCF_005508785.2 Acyrthosiphon pisum
AGATAATCTGTTTACTAAAGTTATATTTTATTTTAATTAAAGGTTATTATGCTATAATTGTTTTAACAATTTAAAAGTCAAAAATTATATTACTATTTAAGGTAATCTGTTTACCAAAGTTATGTTTTATTTAATTTAAATGTAACTGTTATATTTTATATGTTTTACAATAATATAAAAAAATAAAAATTATGTATGTTACATCTGTTCCTAGTGCTGTTACAATTGTACCCTGTATAGCAGTGGTTCTCAACCTGGGGGGCGCGCCCCCCTAGGGAGGCGTGACAAAATTTCAGGGGGGCGTGAAAATGTTGAAAAAAAATTATAATTGTATATTAATAATAGTTCATTTTAATTTTAAATTATAATATTTTTTCTTTGAAGTTGTATTCATATTAATCCAATAACAGTAAATTCATATTAATCCAGTATAGTTTTATATTATGCATACATCAATCTTATAGTAGTGAGGGGGGAGGCGTGAACTCATAAAATAGTTTGAAAGGGGGCGTGGACCTCAAAAGGTTGAGAACCCTTGCTGTATAGGGTACAATTGTAACATTTTTTTTTTCGTTCTATATTTATATCTATTCAAAATCATGTGGAAATAAAGATTCAATACACACATATTTTGAAAGGTAACAACTTACTTTACTAATTGAATGTATAAACGATTCAAAAAATTTTGAATTTTAGCAGAAATAAATAGTTTTATGAAAATGTTACAATTGTACCCAGTCTCCCCTACCTATAAATTATAATTTAAAAAAATATATATGTTGGGGCTTGAGCCCCCCCTAAACATTTTCCCTATTTGCGTCACTGATCTCGATGTTCAACAAAAAAAAAAAAAACGTTTTAAAAACCCAAGGTCCTTCTACTCGTATTCCATAAAACCTATAACCGTTGTTAGGAGGAATATTTTCAGAATC
>NW_021765014.1:0-1012 GCF_005508785.2 Acyrthosiphon pisum
AAATTGCGCTTCGTCAGCTCTTCGTTTTTCCGGCGGCGCGAGTAGGTATCTACTAATATAAACATTCCCTTCGGACAAAAACCTAATTACGATATACGAATCACTTGTCAGTTGGTGTTCACTTATGAGTTCCAAGTTTTCGACATTCTGTGTAATTGTGTATGCCGTATGGTATTATATAGTATAATATCCTATACAGGGTGTAATAAATAAAACTGACTTTTGAAATAACTGTTGTTCTGATCAATATTTAAATTGTTTTTTTATATACAATTTATAGTCGCTTCTTATAGTTTATAATAGTTTATTATAGTTACAAATATATTATGCAAAAAATTATTTATATATTTTAATTAGGTACTTATTTTTAACATTGAAAATAAAAAATAAAAAATTTGATTTCAATTTTTTTTAGATATATTCAAAATAGCCAATTTGTGAATCTGATTACAAAAACAATAATTTTGATACTAAAAACATTTATCTAAGTCAAGTAGTTTATTTTTGGAATTTTTGATATATCAATATTTTTTTGATTAAATGAATTTGGAACGTATACGTAAGTTATTATAATAACTTCTTTCAAAATATTTTTTTTAGAAATTTGCTGACCCGAGTATATTAATTCTTAAATTATTTACTAATCATATAATTTTAACAACTTTTTCATACGTTTAAGTAGCGTCATTTTTTTTTCGTCAAGTCTTTCTGTTTTTCTGTTACACCTTGTATACTAATATAGTATACTTTATTTGTCATATTTTTTGAATAAAATATAAAAAAGTTGTTTTAAATGTTGTTAAATTAAAATTGACTATTGTATTCATTTTTATAAAATTTACCTAATGCACTATAAGTCTTCAATGTTAAATTGTCATAAAACATTTTTGCTCAAAAAGGTCATAAATGCCTCATAGTTATAATTGAATTTAAATGCCAAGAAAATGCAGAGCTTAAGCACCCTCAGTTT
This sequence comes from Acyrthosiphon pisum, assembly GCF_005508785.2. NCBI lineage: Eukaryota > Metazoa > Arthropoda > Insecta > Hemiptera > Aphididae > Acyrthosiphon > Acyrthosiphon pisum. The sequence continues at coordinate 971 of NW_021765014.1, forward strand.
TTTTATTGAAATTGCGCCTATGGGTATGAATATATGATTAAT
>NW_021765015.1:0-852 GCF_005508785.2 Acyrthosiphon pisum
CAGTGGGCTGATGTAAAATTATAATTATTGTTCGCCAGCTATGGTAAATTAGTTTTAAGTTTATTATTATTATTCTGGGCGCCCGCTTATCAAATTATTATTGTACCTAAAAATACATGTGTTTCCGACCCACTAAATTTGTTTTTGACCTACTTATTGCGTAACCCGGTCCCGCTCCAGCTTTCAGCACATTACGCGAGTCGTTGCCGACAACCGCCATACCCGTAGGATCGGTAACGGCGCAACAACGGTATACCTACACGTCGGCGAATAATACGGCACAACGATAGACGGGTGAAAAGACGCGTGAATAATACACATGCTGCCAGAAAGAGTGTGTACGGTCTACACGTCGGCGAATAATACGGCACAACGGTAAACGGAATGTCGTTCAACGAAAAAGAACACAACTTTTTGCAAAAAATGGATCGACCGTGTCAACGAACGACGACGACCGTCAGCTGATCATGAGAACGATGATAGAAAAAACAAAACATGCTCGCGTATCAGTCATGATTCCGACCACCCGCGTGATACGCGGGCGACTGGTTGTCGTCAGGTGTAACGGTGGGTCACCGGCGGCGTGTCGGCCGGTGCAATGTACGCACCCCGGCGTTGTCACATGTTGCGTGTGGCGGCAACAAAACCGATTAGCGGCTTTTACGATTGTGATATCGATATCTTAACTAACTATAATCCCCAATGGATTTTTACATTCTTAGTGCATTTTCGAATAATTTGATAGCGTTTTTCATAAAAGTATGCAATGTCTATGCAGACAGTCTGTACTGTACTACTCTATAGTCAGTCCTGTAAAGTATTTAAGTAAAAGTATTCAAATACTTTTTTAAG
>NW_021765016.1:0-896 GCF_005508785.2 Acyrthosiphon pisum
GGGGATGTTTCGAGTTTTTGTTCGAGCGAAGTACATTATGTGTTTTTAACAACCTTGTTTAATTCCGAGGCCTTGCCCAAGGTGGTTTTACACAACAAATCTAGGCATATTTTTGTTTTTTTTGGTGCTAAAAATTTTTATGGTGCTGCACGTGGCAGTCGAGTAGCGCTGCACGCATGCGCATAAACGTAAAATCGCAAACTTTGGATGGCTATAACTTCCAAAATTTTTATATTCATAAGGGGCATGGTAAAGTGCATTAAAGTGGTAAAGTGGTAAAGGGCATGGTTAAGTGCATTAATTTTGTTTCTTTTTTAATAGTGTACAATTTTATGTTGGTTTACGTTTTGACAGTAATTAAAATAATGCATCATCGTGGTCTGTTTTTAACAAAATTTTCATAAATAAATAACTATAACTAAACGATTAAAAAACGAATTAATTATTTTTTTTTAGGGGGGGAAGGGCGTACAAATATTGTTAACCCAGGGCGCAAAAATTGTAAATACAGCCCTGAATATAATGTAATTTGTACACTAATATTCATTACATAATTTGTCATTTAATTATTTTCACATAATCAAACTTTTGATAATCTACTTAAATGATAACTGTAATGCAACTATCCATTTTCCCAGTATCTTAACTATAATTGTCTACGCCTTTATGGCATTTCAATATAAAATGTATACAAGTGTAACAAAACTATATGAGTGACTATAGTAAGTATAATACACATCACATTTCACATTTGTATAATAAACTATTAAATCATATTATAAGACTATAATTATAGCTGAAATTGTTGAATCCAGTCTTAAGTAGGTATGTAATTGAAAATTAAGTAGTCATTATCTAAAACAGAATATTACTATATGAACATTTTCATTAAGTGG
>NW_021765017.1:0-815 GCF_005508785.2 Acyrthosiphon pisum
ATAAATATGTCTAACACATCATTTTCAAATTTCAGTGAAAAAAAAAATGTTTCTGTTTTTTATATACTATATTAAATAGATGAAAATAATATTAATGTTGTAAATAAATGTTTTATATTTGCAGGGAAAAACTGAAAGATAAAATATAATCAATTTTGAATTCACTAACTATCGACGTACACTAAGGAACTGATTTAATACTTATTATTACAGAAATATCATACAAAAGCTAAAAAAATTGAAAACTGAGTATATTCGTAAAGAGTTTAAAAAAGAGTCAAATTATTTTAAAAATTTTATCGTGTATAGAAAATGCTAATATAAACATTCAGTGAAATTTTCAAGTATTTACAGTCATTCGTTTTTTAATTACAACAAAATAAGAAAATCGTTATATGAGAAATCGATTGAATATCCAATATTGTAAAATATAAATATTATAAAATTTTAATTTGATTTACTTGTGGACATTTATTTTTTTATTGATAAAGGTAGACAAACTTATGAAGAATCTTGTATTACATTTTCAAATCTTAGATTTAAAAATAAAACTTTTCATGAATTTCCAACTCAAAATAATAATTTGCAAATTTTCGTCATTTATACGTATTTTGTAAATATTTGAACTTTAGATGCTTATAAAAAGAATTGTGACTGGATTTTTAATTTTTTTTCATGTGCCATTGAAACAATATACTACGAGCCTCTTCTATTAAGAGCTCAAAATAATTCAAATATTTGGAAAATGTTATGGTGTATAGAAAATGCTAATATAAAAATTCAGTCAACATTTCATGTACCTACAGTCATTTGTT
>NW_021765018.1:0-417 GCF_005508785.2 Acyrthosiphon pisum
AATTTTAAGTTCAAATTTAGACGAAATTACATATATAAAACCTGGAATAACTATTTTAGATATTTTGTTGTGATTGTATAATATTATTTGTGGGTACTTGAAACTTCTAAAGTATACTTTATATAATCATGATAGTACCACGGTTTGTTGTTGATGTATAACGCGTTACCTAATGGATATTATGATATGATTAATTTGTAATTTATTATTGATACCTATTATAGATCATTTTTTTTTTAATACTACAGATAAGTATACCTTTAATAGGTATGTCTAATATCTAGACTGACAAACTGTCTCCGCTCAGAATCGTTTTTCTTATACAGTGGTATTATATCATTGAATTCAAATTTCAAATTATCCATTATACAATGACCCACTTGTAACCTATTGTATAGTATAATTATTTATTATTAC
>NW_021765019.1:0-816 GCF_005508785.2 Acyrthosiphon pisum
ACAATAACAGTTGAAAATATTAAAAATACATAGGTACAATTTTTTTTTATAAGCATTTAAAAATCAAATTTTGACAAAATTTATGAAATTTAAAATTGAATAATTATTTTGTAGTTAAAAATTTATAAAATGTTCAACTTTTATATCTAAGGCTTGAAAATTTAAAATAAGATTCCATGTAAGTGGTTTATTCTGTTACCAAAAATTCTAAGAAATAGATAAGCACAGTTTATTTTTGTAGTCATTTTAAGTTCAAATTTGGACGAAATTACATATTAAAAAACCTAGAATAACTATTTTAGTTATTTTGTTGTGATTGTAATGATTGTATAATATTATTCGTGAGTACTTGAAACTTCTAAAGTATACTATTATGTATCTATGAATCATAGACTATGATAGTATCACGGTTTGTTTTTGATGTATAACGCGTTATAAGTACTTAATAGATATTGTGATATGATTAATTTGGAATTTATTATAGGTCAATTTTTTTTTTAATACCATAGATAAGTATATAATATGCCTTATACCTAGACTGACATACCTTCTCCGCTCAGAATCGTTTTTCTTATACAATGATATTATATCATTGAATTCAAATTTAATACCATCCATTATACAGTGACCCACTTGTAACCTACTGTACAGCAGAGCGACATCCACTTACCCACCTTCTTTTTTTTTGAAAATGTTGCAAAGTATATTATTTATATTATTATTATTATTATATAAATGATACTCAGGAACTTTTTACCATTGGAGACGATTAGACGAATACGGGAATAACGATATTGAAAGCTGATTTAAATTATC
>NW_021765020.1:0-1373 GCF_005508785.2 Acyrthosiphon pisum
TATACGATACTCAAAGTGTAGTATCCCATTACATTTATATACGATCTGAATCGTTAGGATCAACCGTAATGTCGAATGTTAAATTGGTTAAGTTTTTACTATTATAGGCATCTATTTGCTTCTTAACTCGTTGCTTAATATCTTCAATTTCATAACAACCCTCTTGCAATGTAATAAAACATATCATAGGATCATTATTGTTTTCATTCTCAGCTACTTGTATAGAAAATTTATTATTATTATCATTAATATTTGGAAACGAATTAAATGACTGTAAACATAACAAAGCTATTTCTGAGTCCTCTTAAAGGTTTATAGGCGGAAAATAATTTACAGATAATATGGTATCATTCCCAGTTAAACTTAAAGTAACTGAGTCGTACATTACAAAATCTAAGATATAAATTTAATGATGAGATCCGTGACGTTTAATATGCAGAATAACTGTTAACGTCTCGTTAAAATCGTCAATTGGATTATTGTTTTGGTCAACTAACTGAACAGTAATTGAATTAATATCTGTTTTATTTAATCTGTAATATATAAGGTTTACCGGAGATTGAACAACCTTTGTTCCTGTTCTCCCACACGGGAAGAACTCATATATCGAATGACTTGTTGAAAGTTGGTTGTTGAATGACCCATGTTACACATTACTTTTATAGAATTAATTGTGTTTAAATTTGCAGCTAATAAGAGATAACTCAAACTTTTTAATGATACTAAAACAAGATGATACAAATTTACGACATATATTCAAGGATCATTATTAATATATAATTATTTATAAACTCATATATCGAATGGCTTTGAAGTTGGTTGTTGAATGACCCATGTGCTATATTACACATTACTTTTATAGAATTAATTGTGTTTAAATTTTCAGCTTTATCCGATCGATATTCTTCATGAAACGGTCCACAATCTTTATTTCTATACCCAAAAACAGGTACTATACTATACGGATGCTCAAAGTGTAGTATTCCATTACATTTTATATACGTTCTAAAATCGACAGGATCAATACGTACACTGAATGTTAGCTTTGTTCCGTAGACTTTATTAACTTGACATAACTGTTTTGCCATATATTTGTTAATATCTTCTATGTCACGGCATTCGACTGGTAAAAAAAATTGAATTTTTGCTTTTCTATCTGGAGGAATTGATTGTATTCTCAGCCGGTTATTAGTTGGATTTATAATATTTGGAAATGAATTGTACGTTTGCAAAGATAACAAAGCTATTTCTGAGTCCTCATAAACGTTTAGAGATGGAAAATAATTTGCCGACAATACAGTTGAATTGATAGTCTTGATAGTTGGAATAGTTGTATACTATTTTGAACTGTCTGAAATAATGTTGTAATTCAA
>NW_021765020.1:3623-4348 GCF_005508785.2 Acyrthosiphon pisum
AATTTTACTTCATCACTGATCCTAAGACAGGTAGTGGTTTATATAAATATGTCTTACCTCAAACCCAATTAGTTTATTATGACGATCCGAATGAGCTAGTAACTAGATTAAATCTTTTGACATCATCGCAAAGTGTTGGCAATACTGGTGTTAATAATGAAATTATATCTATATTAGAAGAACTACGTGAGAGAAATATTATAGTATAATGACGACCTTAGAGTGTATAGCTAATGAGCTACATCGACCAGCGAGAAAAATATTTCCTAGGCGCAGTGTGGTAACACGGTTTATTGACGACCTCTGGCAAGCTGATTTAATGGATATGCAATCTCATTCTAAAAAAAAATATGGTTTTAAATTCATATTAGTTGTTATAGATACATATAGCAAATATGTATTTGTAGAACCGTTGAAAAATAAATCAGCGAAAGAATGTACAAAAGGAATGTTAAGTATATTGAAAAAAGCTAATCCAAAATTTTTACAGACAGATAATGGTACAGAATTTTATAATACTCAATTTCAAGATTTAATGAAAAAATATAAAATTAAACATTACAGTTCATACAGTGTTATTAAATTCTCAATCGCAGAACGCGTGATCCAAACTCTTAAAAATAATATATATAAACATTTTACTGCAACAGGTACATGGAATTGGTATAATGCAATATCAAAAATTATCATAACTATAATGATACAAAACATAGAACAATCAAATG
>NW_021765021.1:0-551 GCF_005508785.2 Acyrthosiphon pisum
AGGATTTTAAGAGATTTGCAGCAGACGCGTTCAATGTGTATTTTTTGGGTTAAGCGTTGGACAAAGAACAAAACCAAGATCAGTGACAGATTTAAGTGATTCCAGAATAGTCCCATTAATTGCATATTCAAAATTAATTGAGGATTTAAGATGTGTGAAGGTCATATAATGACATTTAGCAATATTGCAATTTCGAGTTACCCAAAAAAAAAAGCTTCTTCTAACAAGTATTTCAATGCTACTTTAAAATAGCATTTATTCTTAATCGAGGCTACAGGTTTTTCTGTATTTAAAAAAAAATAACGATTGAGTTACCTATTGTATTGTTTTTTTTTTTTTTGTTATTAAAAAATTTTTATTCAATCTGTTACTAAAATAAAACAATAAAAACAATTGATGAATTAAATAAAATAAAATAAAATTAATTAACGACGGATTAAACTGAGTGTAAAGGCCTCCCACCGAAGGTACTACGACATAAAAAGGACTAATTTAGGCTAGCAGGTCACGACACCACTGTCTTTTAAGTCTTTTGACTGGATTACCTGGGA
>NW_021765022.1:0-1128 GCF_005508785.2 Acyrthosiphon pisum
TGACACAACCGCTAAAAGGTTGACAACAGTTATTTAGATTGGGAATTCTATTTAGCGTTAATTTAATAGATTAGTTATTCATCAAAGTCTCTCTAATTACAAGTCTAAGCCCTAAGGTCTCTTAAACTTAAGGGAAATGGATGATTTTAGTACGGAAGTATTGTGGAAGTCTGTACGAAGATAAGATATTAATTCATAGGTAAACGAGAGGTTATGGAATGTGTAATGTATCGATTGGAAATGTTATACAAATATCATTAAAATGGTCTGTTTAACGATCATTCAAATAATTGTCCTAATAAACATCAAAAATTGCAAAAAAAAATTTTAAATCATATAAAAATTTGCTTTATTATCAATAATCATATTTTGTTAAGTTTGATAAAAACGTATTAACTTTAACCAGGGTTCAGGATTAAGAACGTTACCAATTGAATTTCGAATATATATTTGAGGTTGTGTTTTGAATTTCAAGTTTGAAGTTTGAACTGTAGACTGTAGTCTGTAAAAGCCAAACGGCTAACATTAAAAATTTAATATTTTATTATTTTCAAACTTTCAAGTTTCAATTTTTCAATTATCACGGATTCAAATAATAATGTATTTCAGAGTAGATTGTGGTAAGTAACACGTTGTTATGTTGTTTAATATATTTAATATATATTTTGTTTTGTGATTGTGCAATTATTATTTGTATACCTACACACAATATTGACAGTATTTATAGTTACACAAAAAATGTATTGAAAAATAATATAATGCATTATGACAATAACTGGTAACGTCAAGTTTTAATATATCAGCTTAATATTTTTTTTTGTAAATTACCTACTGTACACACAAATAATCAATATTATGTAAATTTGGACCATCCAAACATAAATCTCATAAAGTTTGGTACGTTTTTTCATAAGTTATTGAATATTTTACTCAAATACTTTACAAAACTGTACATACCTAACATATACACAAATTACAAACTATACAAAATATTACAAATTTACAGTATTTACAAACAATTTTTTTTACATTTATTGCACAGCCTCAAATAAAAGAAGCTCTTCTTCGCCTGTAAGTAAATACATGTTTATTTTTATGTTTTTATAGAAATAAAATGGCAATTCAAAA
>NW_021765023.1:0-824 GCF_005508785.2 Acyrthosiphon pisum
TTGCTAAAAAATTAAATATTAACCCAGAAGAAGGTTTTAACCGACACCATCGAAGAAGATTGAAGCTCAAAAATATATACTCGAATGCTAGCACACAGTGCATTATCAATATAAAAGATTTTTACAGAATGGAATTAAAAAAAGTGTTTGATGCATTAATGAATTTGTCTTCTGAACATTAAAAAAGGTGGGTAAGTGGATGTCGTTCTGCTGTACAGTAGGTTACAAGTGGGTCACTGTATAATGGATAGTATTAACATTGAATTCAATGATATAATATCACTGTAAAAGAAAAACGATTTTGAGCGGAGACGGTTTGTCAGTCTAGTTATTAGACATACATATTATAGGTATACTTATCTATAGTAATAAAAAAAATTGACTTATAAATTAAAATAGGTATCAACAATAAATTCCAAATTAATCATATCACAATATCCATTAGGCAACGCGTTATACATCAACAACAAACCGTGGTACAGTAGAAACTCGATTAACCGTCAGTTTCTGTTATCCGTCATCGGTCACCGACAAAAAAAAAGTTATCAAAATGCATTGATTGGTTTGAGGTACAAGAGGAGGCAAATCGCAAATGTAACGCAGGTCTTACTTCTTCGTAAAATACGAAACATGGCCGCTCAAGAAGCTCGTGACTCAAAAAAACAGAAGAAAATACGGATTATTTTGTTTAATATTTTTTAAAATAGTATTCTTTATGTTATTACATATTGTATATTATTGGTATTTATTATTTATTATTATTTTATTATTATGTATTAAATTTATTATTTTTGTCTGAAAATTACGTTGTAAAATACATACAT
>NW_021765024.1:0-793 GCF_005508785.2 Acyrthosiphon pisum
TCAAACAGGGATTTTGATAATTTACAGTAGAAATATTTGTTTATAAATGGTTGCTATGGTTATATATATATAAAAAAAAAAATATTATTATAAAAATAATAATAGTGTATTATATATTGGTTGCTATTGGTTAATCTGGCATGTTTGTTGATTAATATTATTATTTGTATCAATATAATAATTATATGTCTGAGAATCGGCTATTATCTAAGTTTGTATGCTGTGCTATAAGTAATTCCGGAGTTATGGCCTCTTAATTGGCTAGATTAGACCACTGGGGAGAAGATAGGCTAATTTAAAAAGGGTTAAATTTGTTTTTTTTTACTCATTGGATTTTAGTACGGTTAGGTTAGGTTTTTGTATTAATTGATTATATTAATCCATCGTAGTTGGAATTAAGTAAAAACGACAAACTTGGTATAACTTTGATATTGCGTAGAGTTAAATTATACACTTACGTACAAATAGCACGGGGTCCGCGATCTACCGCAGGTAGATTGCCTACCTGATAATGTACTGCTGTGAATCAGAATTTTTATCCTGGGCAACAGAAAAGTTAAGATAAATCTAGAACATCACACACCGAATATTAAATAACGCATTGAACAAAGTTTGAGTCATATACAGTTTGTAGATTTAACGGGTAACGAAGTGCACGGGATCAGCTAGTATTATATAATATAATGTGGGCTGGAGATAGATATTATGAGGAAACGATAGCCGTATATTATTAATCATAATAATAATAATTGAAATATTGGGTTAGGTTTGTCTGTAGACTATAAAAGAATAT
>NW_021765025.1:0-801 GCF_005508785.2 Acyrthosiphon pisum
ACTCCATTTAAAATTAAAGATAAGGCAGGAAAATAGTTTTTATAATAATCCTAAATATATATTATTATAGTGTACAGAATTTCTTAATATAATAATTTCTGTATACTTATTAATACTGATATTATAATTTTAAATGAAATTTTAAAAACAATAGGTATTCGGTAAACGCTATAAATAACAATCATAATATACACTATACCTATTTGAAAGATTAATTATTTAACAAATGTATAACATAAAAGTTAAATTCTTTTTTATATTAACAACTACGCTAGGTAAAAAATCATTTACATAACCAGTTATTTACATTCTATTTAATTTTTATACTTATAATATTTGTTTAAATATAATGTGGTTTCATATATTTTTTTGATGGTTATGATACAGATTTATTTTGTTAATTTTATATTTTAATATTTTGCAATTTTTTTAATATTGTATAATCACAAGATTAGTATTTCTTGCATTTTTTTTATTATTTACTTTGCTATTGTTTTAATCCATTGTATATGTTATTCACTTTTCCATTTGTTACATTATGATAATTTAATATTATTAAATAATAGTATTAAATCATTTACATAACCAGTGATTTACATTCTATTTAATTTTTATACTAATAAATTATTTAAATATAATCTGGTTTCATATATATATTTTTTTTATGGTAATGATACACATTTATTTTGTTAATTTTACATTTAATTAATATTTTGCAAGTTTTTTTTAATATTATCTTATAATCACAAGATTTGTATCACAGGTAATTTTTTTTATTATTTACTTTGCTTGTTCTAATAA
>NW_021765026.1:0-1678 GCF_005508785.2 Acyrthosiphon pisum
ACTGATTAAATAATAAACACAATCCACGAATGAGTGAATGACTTCTGCGAGTTTTATGGAAACCCGAAACCACCTACGATTTGACAATCATGGTGCGAGGCTTTGCTCTCAGAAAATAATTCGTTAAAAATTAACAATAAATTACTTTATAAAGGTTTGTTTTGTGTTATTGCCAAATACCCAAATATTACGAAAAAAAAAAATGGCTTAAATGTATCTTTAAGATTATAAAATCAATGATTATAATTACGTCTAATAAGGTATTTCAAAAGAGGATGTAGTAAGTAAAATTTTTTTTTTATACGGTATATAAAATCTGTTCCATTATGAACAATAAGAATATGTGATAATAGAAAAAAAAATATTTATACACGAATACTTGAAGGCAGGAGTCATCCAGTGGTAATACTACCCTTCTTGATGATTTTTTTTTTTTAATTTTTTTAATGTATTATTACTGTTAAACTTTAGAATTCACATTGAGAAAATTCTCGACACCATTTCCTTCTGAGGCTCCTGGGAAGGGTCCTAGGAATTGTGAAAGTGGCAAGGTTTGAAATGAAGGGGTTGGTATGAGAAGATAGTTTAGAGTGGAATCATTTGTAAACAGTTACTGCTTCTTCGTGGACTGTTTTAATTTAAGTAAGATATGCAATTTATATTATTAGTCACTATAGGTTATTTGTAATATGTTATTTAAAAATATTACTTGAAATACATACAAAATAAGGGACTATGATTTTATTGTGTCAATTCGGCATCGAATAATTAAAAAATAATAAGAACCAAAATGCAACAGATTTGATTTTTTTCTTTATAAAGCATTTTGTCATTGTATCATGTTATTATATCCTAGAATATGCAAGTAATATGTATTACAATACAAAAAAAATACAAAAATTACGTACCTTCTAATCTGTCTATACAATAAACATAAATAGGTGTGGTTAAATTTAATTGTTTTGTTGATTGGAATACACCTTATTCAATATCGGTGCTATGAAAATATGACAGACTTTTAACTTACTATAATCCTCTACAAAAAAGTTAGAAATAACATTTAATTGATCACATAATAACAGTTTACAATACACGACTACAAATGTATTTGATTATTATTTTATTGAGGTTAAGATCAATAGACTATCATGTTTTATTTACAAATTATTATCATATACCTATCTTATCCCTTAATATAGATAATTCGAGTATTGTTAACATAAACATTAATTTTATTATTTTAATACAATATAATAAAGATTTAAGACTGAATACAAAACCATAAAAAATTTAGCATTCCCATTCCATAACACTAAGATCATACATTTTATAAAAAATTTTCTCAAGATTTTGTAACCATTTTATAATGCAATGTAGGTAACTAAGGTCTACGATAATAGTGTTTGTGATATATAGGGAAGTTCAGAGTTACAATTTATGATACATTTCGAGAATATTTTCTTACCTACTTAGATATGTCAAATTTATGTAAAAATCATAAATACTTACCATCTTCTACTATAAAAACAAATATATAGTTTATAATAAATATGATTGTTTCTATTAGATCTGTCATAATAAACTGGTAAATGTTTACTATTTTGTAGGTACTACATAAAGGTGAATTATCAACAGAAACCACCCTAAATTTGGAAGTATATATACATGTATTATGTTT
>NW_021765027.1:0-460 GCF_005508785.2 Acyrthosiphon pisum
CTTATCGGTTTGTTGGCGGGTGTCCTATTTAACCGTGCCGACTAGTAAACGTCGTATCGGTATATCACTTTTTCGGGTTGATCTCTTGGTCGTTGTAGTTTCCGAGGCACGGGTTGGTTATTCAGACTTCCAAAAAATTGGTTGCGGTTTTACTGTACCGACTAGAGATACTGGTGTGTTCTGGTAGAAGAAGTAATGTTGATTGAAGACTGAAGAAGATATTGTGGCATAGCATTTGCATTGCATTGAGAGGGATGGCTAAATTAACTGGTTAATTTCAAAAATCAAATGGCTTGATAAACATTCAGTCAAAATTTCATGTATCTACGGTAATTTTTTTTAAAGTTACACCAAAAACCAAATTCAATTTTGTGAAAAATCGATTTTGCGTAAAAATTCCCGTTTTTCCTTAATTTTTGTTTTGTTTTTCACGGTGCTTTTGAAATCTACTGGGAAATAT
>NW_021765028.1:0-1114 GCF_005508785.2 Acyrthosiphon pisum
CACAGTATATTATTATTATCATTCATACTTTGATCTTTGGGGTGAATCATATACATTATGTAGAATATAATAGCAGTGTAAAATATTGTGACGTTCAAAGCACTACAATATATAAAAAAAAAAAAAATTATAATAACTAAAACAAAATGAAAAAAAAGGTGGGTAAGTGGATTTGGCTCTGCTGTACAGTAGGTTACAAGTGAGTCACTGTATAATGGATGGTATTAAATTTGAATTCAATGATATAATATCATTGTATAAGAAAAACGATTCTGAGCGGAGACGGTATGTCAGTCTAGGTATAAGACATAATATTATATTATAGTCTATAGTAAGTATTTAAAAACAATTGACCTATAATAAATTCCAAATTAATCATATCATAATATCTATTAGGTACTTATAACGTGTTATACATCAACAACAAACCGTGATACTATCATAGATATATAATAGTATACTTTAGAAGTTTCAAGTATACCCAAGAATAATATTATACAATCACAACAAAATAACTAAAATAGTTATTCTAGGTTTTTAATATGTAATTTCGTCCAAATTTGTACTTAAAAAGACTATAAAAATAAACTATGTAAATGTATTTTTTAGATTTTTTGATAACAGAATTAATTACTTACGTGGAATCTTGTTTTAAATTTTCAATTCTAAGATATAAAAGTTGAACATTTTATAAATTTTTAGCTACAAAATAATTATTCAAATTAAAATTTGATAAATTTTGTCAAAATTTGATCTTTAAATGCTTATCAAAAAAAATTGTGCCTATGTATTTTTAATATTTTTCAACTGATATTGTAACAATATATCAGGAGCTTTGTATTAAATTACTTTTTGGCCCAACAGATAAAACTTTATTGATATTTATAGAAAAAAAAACTAAAAAAATTGAAAACTGAAAATGTCCGTAAACAGCTCAAAAAGAGTCAAAATATTTTCAAAATTGTATGGTGTATATAAAATGCTAATATAAACATTCAGTAAAATTTTCATGTATCTGCAGTTATTCGTTTTTGAATTACAACAAAATAAGTGTTGTATATATAGTATACCTATACATGTTATAATACTTATATACATAACATATATATAGTAT
>NW_021765029.1:0-983 GCF_005508785.2 Acyrthosiphon pisum
AAACGGGAATTTTTACGCAAAATCTGTTTTTGAGAAAATTGATTTTGGTTTTTGGTGTAACTTTAAAACGAATGACTGTAGATACATGAAATTTTCACTGGTTGTTTATATTTCCATTTTCTATACATGATAAATTTTTCAAAATATTTTGATTTGTTTTGAGCTGTTTACGGACAATTTCAGTTTCCAATTTAATTAGTTTTTTTTTCTATGAATGTTAATAAAACTTTATTTGTTGAGTAAAAATACTTGAAAATTTAATACAAAGCTCCTACTATATTGTTACAATGACATTTGAAAAATATTAAAATCCTTAGTCACAGTTTTTTTTTTATTAGCATTTAAAGTTCAAAAATTGACAAAATATGGAAAAATCACGAAAATTACCTAATTATGTTGAGTTTATAATTCGTAAAAATTTTTCTTTTTAGAACTAAGATTTTAAAATATAATACAAGATTCCTTATAGGATAATCTACCTTTATCAAAAAAAAAATGTCTAAAAGAAAGTCAAATTAAATTTTATGAGCGTTTGAAATTCATATTTTTACAACATTTGATATTCACTCGATTTCTTACGTAACGATTTTCTTATTTTGTTGTAATTAAAAAACTACAGTCATTCCTTGAAAATTTCACTGAATGTTTATATTAGCATTTTATATATACGATAAAATGTTGAAAATAATTTGACTCTTTTTGAGCTGTTTACGGACATTGTAAGTTTTCAATTTTTTTAGTTTTTTTTTCTATAAATATCAAAGTCTTATCTATTGGGCCAAAAAGTGTAAAAATTAATACAAAGCTCCTGATACATTGTTACAATAGCAGTTGAAAAATATTAAAAATACATAGGCACAATTTTTTTTTATAAGCATTTGAAGTTAAAATGTTGACAACATTTATCAAATTTAAAATTGAATAATTATTTTGTAGTTAAAAATGTATAAAATGTTCAACTTTTATATCTAAGGATTGAAAAT
>NW_021765030.1:0-1227 GCF_005508785.2 Acyrthosiphon pisum
TTTCAAGCTTTTTTGATAAACAAATAAAATTTTATTGATATTTTTAGAAAAAAAACTAAAAAAAAATGGAAAATAAAAATGTCCGTAAAGAGCTCAAAATACATCAAAATATTTTGAAAATTTTATCGTGTATAGAAAATGGAAATATAAACATTCAGTCAAAATTTCATGTATCTACGGTAATTTTTTTTAAAGTTACACCAAAAACCAAATTCAATTTTGTGAAAAATCGATTTTGCGTAAAAATTCCCGTTTTTCCTTAATTTTTCTTTTGTTTTTCCCGGCGCTTTTGAAAACCACTGGGAAATTTAAATTTTGACCTCCCCAATGCACCAACGATATTCACTTTCTGATCGAACAAGATACTGAAGTTGAAAATCGTAGCATTATTTCGACTTCTTATCGTGTACACAGACACAAAAAAAATAAAAAAATAAAAAAATAAAAAAATAAAAAAATAAAAAAATAAAAAAACACACATCATTGTAAAATCAATACATTCATCGTTCCACTCAGAATCTAAAAATACAGATTAAAGATTATTACCGAATAAATATTTATTTTGCAGTATTGGATATAATTGTGAAAGAAATTATAGATCGGTTTCAGGAAAATGAACTAGAAATATTGGATGGGCTGATGAATGTATTTACTAATGAAAATCCTGATGAAAAGTTATTGGACATTGTTTGTAAGACCTATAAGTTTGATAATCATGAACTTCAAGCAGAACTAAAAATCTTTAATAGAATGTTCAAATCTAAACAAATCAATTCAAATAATAGTTTATTTCAAAATAAATTAGATTATATGAAACAAGGGGAAATTAAAGATGGGTTTCCTTTATTATCCGAAATTTTAAAACTATTAATGACAATACCTACAAATACTGCGTCATGTGAACGAAGTTTTTCCTGCTTGAGAAGACTTAAAACTTACCTCAGATCAACTATGGGACAAGAAAGACTGTCTGATTTAGCAATATTACAAATTGAAAGGAATCGAGTTATAGATTCCAAAATTGTAATCGATGAGTTCAACGCAGCAGCAACTGTACATGGTAGACGTTTAAGTTTAATTTAATTTTGTTGATTAATATGTATTAATATTTATTATATCAATGTAATAAATTACAGTATTGACTAATTATTTTAATTTGTATAATACAATTTACTTACTTCATATTAATGATAATATTAAATTGTGTATACAATTTTGATCGAGGGA
>NW_021765031.1:0-1118 GCF_005508785.2 Acyrthosiphon pisum
ATACCTATTCGTCGGCAGGACGTCCGCTTTCCACGACCCCGCTCCGCCACGGGACTCCCCCCGGAGAAAGCGCGGCCACGCGCCGCCTATAAATTTAGCGGGGAACGCGAATAAGTGAACGACGGGGAGGGCGGACGCGTCGAAAAGGGCTAAAACTCAAATCTTTGACAAAAAGTACGAAAAACGCGCGCGACGGCGGCGCTCGGTTTGCACGCGCTCTCGGCCGCGGCGGGCCCGCCGGGAAAAAAGTGCGGCCGCGCGCGGCCCATAAATCTAGCGGGGAAGGCGAGTAAGGTCCGAACGGGGCCCCCCGAGGCCCCCCGGGTTGGTAAAACTCGATTTTCTTCGAAATTTCTTCGGAATTTGAAAAAAATCGCAAAAAGTGATAAGAGAGAGTGATAACGCGGACCGACGGCCGGGAGGCGGCCCGCCGGCGAGACGGAATTTTCTCATTGGTGGGTTCCCTATGTTATCATTTCTGACGGTCGGGTAACCCTCGAAGGGGTCACGTTTTATAGTATAAGACCCCCAAACCCCCCGGTGTTTCCCCAGTGTTGTCGATGTCGGAAGCCGCAGTGGTTTCGTGATACGGTCGTCGGTCTCAAGCAAGGTGTATGGGCGATGTGGAGGTCTGGTGATAAGGAATAGTGATAAGGTTAGGACCACTGCGGTTCGACGCGGTAGTTCGAGCAGGCAAGGTCGCGGCGTAGTGGACAAAGTCTTTGAAGGAGTATTTTCGAAAACGCCGCCGGAAATTCGAAATCCCGTAAAAAAATCATTAGCTGCTGCTATTTATTTGGCGTCTAGCAGGTAAGTCACCTCAGTTGTCCAGGTAGGCAACTTTGTCGGATAGCGGACGATGTGCGACGGCCGGGTCGAGACATCAGGTATGCAATCCGACTGCGTCGAATCGCGGACAACGTTCATAACTGTCATCGAAAACGCAAATTAAGAAAAATTTACGTGAAAAAGATTTCAAATAATTTCGGGCGTCTATGCAAATCATAAAGCCGCCGTCTTTTTTTGGGTGTCTAGCAGGTCAGTCATCTCATTAAAGTTATGCCGTTCGACTTCCTAGTCACGTAATCAGGTATGCAATCCGACTGTGTCGAATCGCA